>NC_091760.1:33755544-34058574 GCF_029378745.1 Bos indicus | reverse complement strand
ATTTGTCCTTCTTTCCAACCACCATTTTTTGGGGGGCTTCAATATACCTGTCAAAATTACTATCAGGTTCTAAATATCCAAACTTAAAACCTAACAGTCCAGTTCCTTTTTGACTCATTCCTTTTCCTTATTACATACATCTAGTAAGCCACTATTTCTGTTAATTTGGGTTTTTACTGTTTATTGTTCTGTTGTTGTTCTTACTACTAGAGTCAGCCTAGGACTGTTTCACCTAATATCCAGACTACGGCAATTATTTTCCAACAATCCCTCTAGCCTCCAATTTCTCTGAACTTCATTTCAGCCTGAACATTACATCTTCTGAAAGAAATTGTTCATGAAACTTAGCCTTGCAAGTTGATCAAAACCTTATTTGCTCCCAATGTGCTAAATGCAGCATGGAATCATTGTCTATATAGTTCTCAGTAAGCTACAGGATGAGCTGAGCCAAAATTAACATGATAATAGCTAATAAGACTAAATATGAAGGTTTCTACACGGGTAAGAAAAACGCTACTCTGGGTGAGAGGAAGCTGGCGGAACAGAAATTTGTGTTTTGTTTCTGTTTGTTTTTTAGGTAGACTTGAATTGACTCTAAATTCATTAAGCATTTTTTGTGAAATGAAGTTGCCCACAAGGAGAATAAATATTTCTTGTGTCCAGAAAAAATGACTTCATTTTACTTCATACTGGCCAGAATGTATCATGAGAATTGCTTTAAATTTGGGAGGAGGGAGCTGCTTTCATAATTTAATAAACTAAATGTCATGAGTTAGAAAGATGTATATTTTGCCTAAAGAGAAGAG
Organism: Bos indicus; assembly: GCF_029378745.1. Classification (NCBI taxonomy): domain Eukaryota; kingdom Metazoa; phylum Chordata; class Mammalia; order Artiodactyla; family Bovidae; genus Bos; species Bos indicus. The sequence continues at coordinate 34,057,768 of NC_091760.1, read as the reverse complement.
TTAGAAGGTTCATAGTAGCTCTATTGAAATATTTAAAGGCTGTCGTGTAGAAGACAAATTAAATTTATTTTGTAGACTCTAGAGAGCAGAGTAAGATATTAGTAAATTTTTGTCTCAATATAAATTAAAAATTGATAATAATTGTAGCTGTTAGTTCCTATAGCCTGCATTGCAGTTATATATCTATATTGGTGGATATTTAGATTTAGCTTAAAAAAGATCACTCCTTGATAAATCAGGAAAAATCCAGCAAGACATCCTTACATAACTAAAACCTTCAACTTTACTGAATATTTAAAACTGCAGTTCCAAAGTTCTGTATTCTTTATATTTTATCTTTTTTAAACTGTTTTATGGAAATATTATTATTTCTCCTCTGCTGCTGCTGCTGCTACTAAGTCGCTTCAGTCGTGTCCGACTCTGTGCGACCCCATAGATGGCAGCCCATCAGGCTCCCCCGTCCCTGGCATTCTCCAGGCAAGAACACTGGAGTGGGTTGCCATTTCCTTCTCCAATGCATGAAAGTGAAAACTGAAAGTGAAGTCACTCAGTCGTGTTGGACTCTTGAGATTGGTATTTCCCGTCTCAAATTCATTGTAGAGGGAATTGATTCTTAGTGATAGGTTTTAGAATGATCTGGCCACAATCTCTTCAGCCTTTTGCATCAATATTGACGCAGCTAACCCAAATGGGGAGGGAGAGACAATTGGCTCCCTCACCTTCACGTGTGTGGGTTCTAAAAAGTCTGAGAAGATCACATTTTCAGGCAAAGAATACAAAAAAAAAAAAAAAAAATGTAACTGATCTCTGTTTCAGAGGACGAGATGGTTATGCTTCCTTGTCATGAACTGCCTGCTTGGTTGACACTTAGATCAAGAGATATTTTAATATCTTTACCAAAACCAAGATTACAGTACTATACAGTAAAATAATTCCCATTTACATCCTCTGTACTATCGAATCTGCACTGCTAATTTTTCTTTAGGCATGCCATTTTCAAATGAGGTTCATATTATGCTCTATTAATTTTGCAGTCCTTTCATGGTCTAGCTTGCCTGAGGAAGAGCAACAACAACAAAAACAAACCAAATGAGTCTCAAGTTTTTACTTTTACCTACAACACCCAAAAAAGATGGCCTTTTTATTATAGGAGACTGGAATGCAAAAGTAGGAAGTCAAGAAACACCTGGGGTAACAGGCAAATTTGGCCCTGGAATACAGAATGAAGCAGGGCAAAGACTAATAGAGTTTTGCCAAGAAAATGCACTGGTCATAGCAAACACCCTCTTCCAACAACACAAGAGAAGACTCTACACATGGACATCACAAAATGGTCAACACCGAAATCAGATTGATTATATTCTTTGCAGCCAAAGATGGAGAAGCTCTATACAGTCAGCAAAAACAAGACCAGGAGCTGACTGTGGCTCAAACTATGAACTCCTCATTGCCAAATTCAGACTTAAATTGAAGAAAGTAGGGAAAACCACTAGACCATTCAGGTATGACCTAAATCAAATCCCTTATGATTATACAGTGGAAGTGAGAAATAGATTTAAGGGACTAGATCTGATAGATAGAGTGCCTGATGAACTCTGGACTGAGGTTCGTGACACTGTACAGGAGACAGGGATCAAGACCATCCCCATGGAAAAGAAATGCAGAAAAGCAAAGTGGCTGTCTGGGGAGGCCTTACAAATAGCGGTGAAAAGAAGAGAAGTGAAAAGCAAAGGACAAAAGGAAAGATATAAACATCTGAATGCAGAGTTCCAAAGAATAGCAAGAAGAGATAAGAAAGCCTTCTTCAGTGATCAATGCAAAGAAATAGAGGAAAACAACAGAATGGGAAAGACTAGGGATCTCTTCAAGAAAATCAGAGATACAAAAGGAACATTTCATGCAAAGATGGGCTTGATAAAGGACAGAAATGGTATGGACCTAACAGAAGCAGAAGATATTAAGAAGAGATGGCAAGAATACACAGAAGACCTGTACAAAAAAGATCTTCACGACCAAAATAATAACGATACTGTGATCACTGACCTAGAGCCAGACATCCTGGAATGTGAAGTCAAGTGGGCCTTAGAAAGCATCACTATGAACAAAGCTAGTGGAGGTGATGGAATTCCAGTTGAGCTATTCCAAATCCTGAAAGATGATGCTGTGAAAGTGCTGCACTCAATATGCCAGCAAATTTGGAAAACTCAACAGTGGCAACAGGACTGGAAAAGGTCAGTTTTCATTCCAATCCCAAAGAAAGGCAATGCCAAAGAATGCTCAAACTACCGCACAATTGCACTCATCTCACATGCTAGTAAAGTAATGCTCAAAATTCTCCAAGCCAGGCTTCAGCAATATGTGAACCGTGAACTTCCTGATGTTCAGGCTGGTTTTAGAAAAGGCAGAGGAACCAGAGATCAAATTGCTAACATCCGCTGGATCATGGAAAAAGCAAGGGAGTTCCAGAAAAGCATATATTTCTGCTTTATTGACTATGCCAAAGCCTTTGACTGTGTGGATCACAATAAACTGTGGAAACTTCTGAAAGAGATGGGAATACCGGACCACCTGATCTGCCTCTTGAGAAATTTGTATGCAGGTCAGGAAGCAACAGTTAGAACTGGACATGGAACAACAGACTGGTTCCAAATAGGAAAAGGAGTTCTTCACCCTGTTTATTTAACTTATATGCAGAGTACATCATGAGAAAAGCTGGACTGGAAGAAACACAAGCTGGAATCAAGATTGACGGGAGAAATATCAATAACCTCAGATATGCAGATGACACCACCCTTATGGCAGAAAGTGAAGAGGAACTAAAAAGCCTCTTGATGAAAGTGAAAGTGGAAAGTGAAAAAATTGGCTTAGAAAACAAATATCATGGCATCTGGTCCCAGCACTTCATGGGAAATAGATGGGGAAACAGTGGAAACAGTGTCAGACTTTATTTTGGGGGGCTCCAAAATCACGGCAGATGGTGACTGCAGCCATGAAATTAAAAGACGCTTACTCCTTGGAAGGAAAGTTATGATCAACCTAGATAGAATATTCAAAAGCAGAGACATTACTTTGCCAAAAAAGGTTCGTCTAGTCAAGGCTATGGTTTTTCCAGTGGTCATGTATGGATGTGAGAATTGGACCGTGAAGAAGGCTGAGTGCCAAAGAATTGATGCTTTGAACTGTGGTGTTGGAGATGACTCTTGAGAGTCCCTTGGACTGCAAGGAGATCCAACCAGTCCATTCTGAAGGAGATCAGCCTTGGGCTTTCTTTGGAAGGAATGATGCTAAAGCTGAAACTCCAGTACTTTGGCCACGTCATGTGAAGAGTTGACTCATTGGAAAAGACTCTGATGCTGGGAGGGATTGGGGGCAGGAGGAGAAGGGGACGACAGAGGATGAGATGGCTGGATGGCATCGCTGACTCGATGGACGTGAGTCTCAGTGAACTCCGGGAGTTGGTGATGGACAGGGAGGCCTGGCGTGCTGTGATTCATGGGGTCGCAAAGAGTCGGACATGACTGAGTGACTGATCTGATTTGAAAAGCCCTGAATTCTGTTTGTCATCCATTTCAGTCATCCTATTCCCACAAAATCTGGATTAAATTCTCTGCTTCTACCAGAGAATCTCTTCTAATTACTCCTGAACATCCCTGAAATCTTTCCTTTAACAGCATTGGGAACACATGTACACCCGTGGTGGATTCATGTTGATGTATGGCAAAACCAATACAATATTGTAAAGTTATTAGCCTCTAATTAAAATAAATAAATTTAAATTAAACAATCCCTATCAAGCTACCAACGGTATTCTTCACAGAGCTAGAAAAAATAATTTCACAATTTGTATGGAAATACAAAAAACCTCGAAGAGCCAAAGCTATCTTGAGAAAGAAGAATGGAACTGGAGGAATCAACCTGCCTGACTTCAGGCTCTACTACAAAGCCATAGTCATCAAGAAACTGTGATACTGGCACAAAGACAGAAATATAGATCAATGGAACAAAATAGAAAGCCCAGAGATAAATCCACACACATATGGACACCTTATCTTTGACAAAGGAGGCAAGAATATACAATGGATTAAAGACAATCTCTTTAGCAAGTAGTGCTGGGAAAACTGGTCAACCACTTGTAAAAGAATGAAACTAGAGCACTTTCTAACACCATACACAAAATAAACTCAAAATGGATTAAAGATCTAAACATAAGACCAGAAACTATAAAACTCCTAGAGGAGAACATAGGCAAAACACTCTCCGACATACATCACAGCAGGATCCTCTATGACCCACCTCCCAGAATACTGGAAATAAAAGCAAAAATAAACAAATGGGACGTAATTAAACTTAAAGCTTCTGCACAACAAAGGAAACTATAAGCAAGGTGAAACTGCCTTTAGAATGGGAGAAAATAATAGCAAATGAAGTAACAGACAAACAACTAATCTCAAAAATATACAAGCAACTCCTACAGCTCAATTCCAGAAAAATAAATGACCCAATCAAAAAATGGGCCAAAGAACTAAATAGACATTTCTCCAAAGAAGACATACATACATGAAAAGATGCTCAACATGACTCATTATCAGAGAAATGCAAATCAAAACAACTATGAAGTACCATTTCACGCCAGTCAGAATGGCTGTGATCCAAAAGTCTATAAGCAATAAATGCTGGAGAGGGTGTGGAGAAAAGGGAACCCTCTTACACTGTTGGTGGGAATGCAAACTAGTACAGCCACTATGGAGAACAGTGTGGAGATTCCTTAAAAAACTGGAAATAGAACTGCCTTATGATCCAGCAATCTCACTGCTGGGCATTCACACTGAGGAAACCAGAAGGGAAAGAGACACGTGTACCCCAATGTTCATCGCAGCACTGTTTATAATAGCCAGGACATGGAAGCAACCTAGATGCCCATCAGCAGATGACTGGATAAGAAAGCAGTGGTACATATACACAATGGAGTATTACTCAGCCATTAAAAAGAATACATTTGAATCAGTTCTAATGAGGTGGATGAAACTGGAGCCTATTATACAGAGTGAAGTAAGCCAGAAAGAAAAACACCAATACAGTATACTAACGCATATATATGGAATTTAGAAAGATGGTAACAATAACTCTGTGTACGAGACAGCAAAAGAGACACTGATGTATAGAACAGTCTTTTGGACTCTGTGGGAGAGGGAGAGGGTGGGATGATTTGGGAGAATGGCATTGAAATATGTATAATATCATATATGAAACGACTTGCCAGTCCACGTTCGATGCACGATACTGGATGCTTGGGGCTGGTGCACTGGGACGATCCAGAGGGATGGTATGGGGAGGGAGGAGGGAGGAGGGTTCTGGATGGGGAACACATGTATACCTGTGGCAGATTCATTTTGATATATGGCAAAACCAATACAATATTGTAAAGTTAAATAAAATAAAATTTTAAAAAAAGACTATACAAAAAAAAAAGGATGTTGAAGAGACCATTACAAAAAATAAATTAAATTTAAAAAAAGTCTTCTTTGTCTTTATCACGCTGATGGATACACCTTTGGAACTACTTGTCTTTCGTTTAAAAATTTCTGTACCCTCTTTTCACAATTAAGTATACTATTTCTCTTCTCTACATTTTTTTTTTTGGTCTTCCTTTTTTTTGGTATTTTTTCATCAGAGGGTAAAGTGTCTGCCTGCAATGCGGACAAATGGGGTTTGATCCCTGCGTCAGGAAGATCCACTGGAGAAAGAAATGGCAACCCACTCCAGGACTCTTACCTGGAGAATCCATGGACAGAGGAGCCTGGTGGGCTATAGTCCATGGGGTTGCAAAGAGCCCAATGCTGAGTGACTTCACTTTCACTTTTAACAGTAATTGATGTCTTCATAACTTCATAAATGAAATCAACTTTAGAATATACAGTTATAGAGACAAGAGACACAGTTCATACCTTCTCTAAACTCTCAACCTATTGGGAAGGAGAAATAAATGACTGTCAAATTCAGTCTGATGATAGGCATTTCAGTAGAGGTATCAACAAGTGGTACTGAAGTCCAGACACTACAGTTTTCAACTCTAATCACTAAAAATTTAAACCAAACCTGTTTTTTCACAGGTGGATATATTCATCTTTCTGAAACATTTTTTCTTCACTTTCTTCCTAATATCCCACAAATATAACTAGAGTCCTGCCCTAAATAAATAGTGTGTGCTTGCATACCTACTCATGAAGTCCTGCCCAACTCTTTATGATCCCATGGAGTTTAGCTCACCAGGCTCTTCTGTCCATGGGATTTACCAGGCAAGAACACTGGAGTGGGTTGTCATTTCCTTTCCCAGGAAATCTTCTTGACCCAGGGACTGAACCCATGTCTGCTGAATTGCAGGTGGATTCTTTATCACTGAGCCACCTGTGAAGCCCCAACCTCTGAGCCACCAGGGAAGGTCAAATAGATGATAGGGACATTGAAAATGATAGAAGTAAAAATTAATCTTTACAATTTGGCTATGAATGGAGGAGACTGTTGTGTATGGGAAATTCATAGAGATGAAAAGTTTTTAAAATTATCTTTAAGTTGGTTGAGACTTGAGAATGTTTTTACCCTTAAAAATTGTCAGTAGGGCAGAGATCATTTATCATTGCCTGTATACTTGAATACATTTTATGTATATTCATTTTCAGGACAAAAACTGGTTAATTTTTAAAGAATAAGCAGAACGAAAACAGAGTTAAACCTACAAAATAATTATTAGAGGAAATGTCTGAAACAAAAAGAAGGAGCAGGAAGAAGCAGAGAGAGTCTTTGTATCAGATTTAAGTCTCTTGCCTCTGAAAATGAGATGAGAAAGATAGGAGAGTCAGATAGGAAGTCTAAGGCTGCAGCTCAGTTCTAAGGGAGGCTGGGCCAGGCTGACATAATGAATGGAGAGAGACCTTTAGGAATACTGAGAGGTGTGTGTGTGTGTGTGTGTGTGTGTGTGTGTGTGATTTTCATCTTCAATTCCTTTAAAAGGAGAAAGAAAACAACCAAAAGATCCGTGATTAAAAGAACAATTAGTTAATATCAAAAAGAGCTAACTAATGATTTTAAAGTTTGTGTGTTTTTGAAATGAAAGTGAAGGTAAGTGGAGTTGATTGTTTCTTCAGAGCAAGATAACATAAGCAAAATGCATTTTTAAAGTTTCTTAAAAATTATTTTTAAGAGTCTACCATCATGTCTTATTTTGGGTATTTGTTAAATAAATATTATCTGATAGAGACATGTATAATAAAAAAATATTGTGAATATATTTTCAAATCATCCATCTATTCCTTTGTACAGGTATTTTCACAGGTTTGATTTACTCTGTGAGTTGTGGCTTCAGAAATCACAATGCTGAGTCATTTTTTTACTTGAGAAGAATTTGAAAAAAATATACATACATTTTTAACATTTACTTGCCCTTTTATCAATGATTTTCTTCAGAAAATTATTAAACAGGAAGAGTAGAAATAATATGAATTGCATTTATTGTTAAAGTTCTTTGCAAATATCAAGTGAATAGTCATATACTTGGCCTTGAAATTTTGAAGGCAACCTTTTGTTTTTCCATTTGATTGCACACATTACATGGAATTTAGTATTTTTATACTGCATAATATAATAAGAGACAAAGGAAAAATATTCTACTAGAGAAGTGTTGTTAAGGAGAATCAGAAAAAGAAAATATTTTGTTGACTGTAAACTCTGACAAAAGAAGGATCTGAGGGGCACAGGTGGTCTATTCTAAATCTAGAAGATTGGGACTTGGTTTAGAATGCAAAATATAGAGCACATATAGAATACTGAACATAGAATACAGATCAAAATGTAATATGGAGACTAAATATAGGAAAATAATGAAATGGACTAGCTAGGTTTTATGAAGAACATCTAACAAGTATGATGAAGAAAGTGTCTAACCTGAAATTTAATGTGAGCTGTACAGAGAATGGAGAAGGAAATGGCAAGCCACTCCAATATTCTTGCCTGGAGAATCCTAGGGACAGAGGAGCCTGGTGGGCTGCTGTCCATAGGGTCCCACAGAGTCGGACACGACTGAAGCAACTTAGCAGCAGCAGCAGCAGTATAGAGAATATGGAAAGGAAGGAATAACATACTAAGTTCACACTAAAAAATGTCTAGGATAAAGACTTCAGGAAATGGCCGTAATTTATTGCTTGAAAGGGCTTCCGTGGTGGCTCAGTGGTAAAGAATCTTCCTACAATGCAGAAGATGCAGGAAACACAGGTTCAATCCCTGGGTCTGGAAGATCACTTGGAGGAGTGAATGGCAATTCAGTCCATTATTCTTGCCTGGAGAATCCCATGGACAGAGGAGCCTGGCAGGCTACAATCCATGGGGTCACAAAGAGTCTAACATGACTGAAGCAACTGAACACACATGCACATTGGTGAAAGCAACTGGAAGGCAATAGAAATATACTTGTGGACACACATATAAAAGCATATTAATAGCATTATTATGAATAAGATAAGTGATAATGTTGTTTTTTCCAAATAAGTCAATATTAATGTTTCCTGCATTGCATATTTTTTATTATCTGAGCCACCAGGGAAGACTCATACATACACTGCTGCTACTGCTGCTAAGTCGCTTCAGTTGTTTCTGACCCTGTGCGACCCCATAGACGGCAGCCGACCAGGCTCCCCCATCACTGGGATTCTCTAGGCAAGAATACTAGAGTGGGTTGCCCTTTCCTTCTCCAAATACATACACTACTAGGACCCAAATGGATTAGAAACAAAGGTTGGAAGACGTTTGTGAAGAGATGACTCCAAAACATGTTAGAGGAGTATATACCAAGAAATTTGCATGCTAAGTCACTTCAGTGTGTCCAGCTCTTTGCAACCCTATGGACTGTAGCCCTCCAGTCTCCTCTGTTCTTCTAATTCTCCAGGCAAGAATACTGGAGTGGGTTGCCATGTCCTTCTCCAGAGGATTTTCTCAACCCAGAGATTGAACCCAAGTCTCCTGTGGCTCCTGCATTGCAGGTGGATTCTTTCCTGCTGAGCCACCAGGGAAGCCCTTACAAGGAACTCAGCTTTACTCAAACAGGTCTGGTCTTTATCCTTCACTTGTGAGAGGTAGCCTCTAACCCCTTGAAATTTCCTAAATGATAGGAATGTCTTTGTTATTCAAGGTGAGCCCCTCTGACCACATCTAGTGGTTTCATGTTGAAAAGATGATTCAGGTTGAGGCTGACCTCACCTAATTGTCTTAGGGTTGGGTTTGGCCACAATAGAAAGACCAGTCACAGGAGAAAGGTCATATGAGTTAGGATGGGGACTCTGACCACGTGATATCAGCTCTTTCTGGCTGGAAGGATAGTACAGGAGTCCCCAACTCCAAAGCTATAGACCAGTACCAGTTCATGGCCTTTTAGGAACTGGCATACAGCAGGAGGTGAGCAAACAAAACTTCATTTGCTACTTCCCATCTCTCACATTACTGCCTGAACCATCCCCCTCTGTGGCCTATGTTGCTGCTGCTGCTGCTGCTAAGTTGCTTCAGTCGTGTCTGACTCTGTGAGACCCCATAGAAGGCAGCCCACGAGGCTCCCCCGTCCCTGGGATTCTCCAGGAAAGAACACTGGAGTGGACTGCCATTTCCTTCTCCAATGCATGCAAGTGAAAAGTGAAAGTGAAGACGCTCAGTCGTATTCAACTCTTAGCGACCCCATGGACTGCAGCCTACCAGGCTCCTTCTTCCATGGGATTTTCCAGGCAAGAGTACTGGAGTGGGTTGCCACTGCCTTCTCCAGTGGCCTATGTTGACCACTGTCTTATTTTTGAACCACATCTCTTGGCTTCCAAGATGCTATACCATACACGTACTTTTCTTCTTAACTACAGTCTTGTTGCTTTTCAAAATATATATTTTTTTTCTTGTCTTATTCCCTACATACAAGTTGTCACCAGGTTTTTTCTTTGTTCTCTTTCTCCTTTCTCTATAATCGACCATTTGCCATCTCATTCATTTTCATGGTTATCTCTTGTGCACATGCCTCTTGGATCTACTAATTCACCCCCAACTTATTTTATAATTCTTGCTCTTTTGGGGAGTTTGTCTACACATCATCTCTTGGGTGTCCCGTCACCACAGATTCAAGATATCCCAAAGTGGCCATTAACTTTCTCACAAGTAAAATATTCTGTTCTTGGAAGTAGAAAAACTTCCACAGTTTTATTTCAATCAGGGAAAAAGTAAGATTTGAGTTAAAAAAACAATTCTTTGAATCAATATAATTTTGTCTTTTCACATTAAATTAGATCTCTTATGCCTTATTCATCTCTGTCATATATAGCTATGCTTGCAGTAAGTACAATATAAAGTGTATTATATGTAACGTATATACATATGTGTGTGTGTATATATATATATATATATATATACACAGAAGATACTCAATAGATAATTACAACTTGGATTAATTATTCTGCATTTTAACTTTATCGTTCTAGTCAGATGTTTCTAGTTTTTGACTCACAATCTTACACATAAATCTCACAAATAAATCTCTTTTCTGCCTAGCTCTTTATAATTGGCACCTTTGTTACACTATGCAGCTCTTGTTTCACCCCTGGATATACTCTTAGATCACCCACAATTTCAAAGTCTAGAGTGTTCCTCATGCCTTCTATAAATGTTAACCTCCTTTAAATGTAGACCATTATTGAATCATTTAATGTTTCCCTGACATTTTTTTTTACACATTACTTATTATAGTATTTATGGACTCATGTTATTGGAATAATTATATTCAACAATATGCCCTACTACTCTGTTCTGATTGTGACTACTTTATTGAGAAAAATTATGGGCACAGAGTAGACCTTCTAGAATAATTTTTGAATAATTAATCAATCTAATTGCTCTATAATACCTTAGAAATGTACCTGGGTGATGTGTCGTTCCTAAAAGAGGGCATTCCAGAGCTTAGGTTTAAATTAGAGAATCAATGTGAAGAATTTGTTTTAAATAACAGCTAAGAAATTACTCCAGTGTCATTGGAAATATATCAAGTCTCTCAGGTCACTAGGGAAAGGATATCAGAATTTCCATTTGTCTAGTTCCTCTAGTGGGTCTAGCTAAAGTACTTTCATTAAAATATGTATTGTCTTTAGAAGGCAACTTATTGTAAAATATTACCTAATATGCAATCATTATTATGGTATGCACAGGGGACAAAATCAAAGCTCTTGATGCCATTTGAAAAGGTACTAGATGGACAAATAGGACTTTTCTATATTTTTTCTAATGGTGGAGGTGGGGTGGTTGTCAATTTTTATTGGATTGATGGTTGTTCTTTTTCCTTCTTAATTGGCCAAAATTTCCCCCCTATGGTAAAGTTTGACTAGATAAAACATCAATCACTCTGGGAATTGCTGTTCCCTATAATCAGAAATATTACATAATAGGGTTGTATATTCCATGCATTGCATAACTTTCCTTAGTTTTCTGAAAAAGATATTAAAGTGAAGAGTGCTATCATCTCACAAAGATGTCATATATACTATATACATACACACAAGCATACATATATATGCACACACATATGTGCATTTTCCTAAAACTATTTATAAGCTTTAAAACCACATTTTTGAAAGCTTCAAACACTGTACAAAGAAATCAACAACTTTCTTTGAGTCTTTAAGGAAATAACCTATTCTCAGAGTGACTATTTCCTTAGAAAATTATTTCTTCTGTCGTGGTTTGTCTTACCTCTAAGATGATCTGACACAAAACTATTAGTAGATGCTTCACAGCAAAAAGAAAGAATTGAAGGATTTTAAAAAGCAAAATCAATGTGGCTACATAGAGATTCCAGTATCTCCAATGTTGTACTTAAGCTTCCATTTTTATATTTCTGTGTCCATAGTTCATACGCACTAAGTAAAATAATTTTAACAGAAATGATGACTGAACCTTTAATTATTTAGAAAAATACCTGTAATGTTATGTGCTTAGTCACTCAGTCATATCTGACTCTTTGCAGCTCCATGGACTATAGCCTACCAGGATCCTCTGTCCATGGGACTTTCTCAGCAAGAATATTGGAGTGGATTGCCATTCCCTACTCCAGGAGTTCTTTCTGGCTCAGGAATTGAACCAGGTTTCTTGCATCTCGTGCACTGGCAGGTAGATTCTTAACCACTGCTGCTGCTAAGTCACTTCAGTCGTGTCGGATTCTGTGTGACCCCATAGATGGCAGCCCATGAGGCTTCCCCGTCCCTGGGATTCTCCAGGCAAGAACACTGGAGTGGGTTGCCATTTCCTTCTCCAATGCATGAAAGTGAAAACTGGAAGTGAAGTTGCTCAGTTGTATCCGACTCCTAGCGACCCCATGGACTGCAGCCTTCCAGGTGCCTCTGTCCATGGGGTTTTCCAGGCAAGAGTACTGGAGTGGGTTGCCATTGACTCCTCCATCTTAACCACTAGTACCACCTAAAAAGCCCATACTGGTATGTGTATAATAATAGTTTTCTACACATTTATTAAAATATAAAATTTGATTTTAAAAATACTTTATATATGAAAATTATATGAAACATATAGAAAAATTAATATAAATTTTCACTTTAGAGAATTCTGCCTCACAAATTTTAATTTTAGTGTTTTAACTAATCATTTATTTGTCAGTATTAGAAAAATAATTGCAGCAATATATGATTCAATTCAATTCAGTTCAGTCACTAAGTCATGTCCAACTCTTTGTGACCCCATGGACTGCAGCAGGCCAGGACTCTCTGTCCATCACCAACTACTGGAGCTTACTCAAACGCATGTCCATTGCCTTCGTGATGCCATCCAACCATCTCATCCTCTGTTGTCCCCTTCTCCTCGTGCCTTCAATTTTTCCCAGTATCAGCGTCTTTTCCAAAGAGTCAGTTCTTCGTATCACGTGGCCACAGTATTGGAGTTTCAGCTTCAACAACAGTCTTTCCAATGAACACTCAGGACTCATCTCCTTTACAATGGACTGGTTGGATCTCCTTGCAGTCCAAGAGACTCTCAAGAGTCTTCTCCAACACCACAGTTCAAAAGCATCAATTCTTCGGCGCTCAGCTTTCTTTAGGTCCAACTCTCACACTCATGCATGACTATTGGAAAAACCATAGCTTTGACTAACGGACCTTTGTTGGCAAAGTAATATCTCTGCTTTTGAATATGCTATCTAAGTTGGCTATAACTTTCCTTCCAAGGAGTAAGCGTCTTTTAATTTCATGGATGCAGTCACCATCTGAAGTGATTTTGGAGCCCAAAGAAATAAAGTCTGCCACTGTTTCCACTGTTTCTCCATCTATTTGCCAGGAAGTGATGGGAGTGGATTCCATGATCTTAGTTTTCTGAATGTTGAGCTTTAGGCCAAATTTTCACTCTCCTCTTTCACTTTCATCAAGAAAATCTTTAGTTCTTTTTCACTTTCTGCCATAAGAGTGGTGTCATCTGCATATCTGAGGTAATTAATATTTCTCCCAGCAATCTTGATTCTAACTTGTGCTTCATCCAGCCCAGCATTTCTCATGATGTACATTCAGAAAACTAAGATCATGGCATCTGGTCCCATCACTTCATGGGAAATAGATAGGGAAACAGTGGGAACAATGTCAGACTTTATTTTGGGGGGGCTCCAAAATCACTGCAGATGGTGATTGCAGCCATGAAATTAAAAGACGCTTACTCCTTGGAAGGAAAGTTATGACCAACCTAGATAGCATATTGAAAAGCAGAGATATTACTTTGCCAACAAATGTCCATGTAGTCAAACCAAAAAATGGTTTTTCCAGTAGTCATGTATGGATGTGAGAGTTGGACCGTGAAGAAAGCTGAACGCCAAAGAATTGATGCTTTTGAACTGTGGTGTTGGAGAAGACTCTTGAGAGTCCCTTGGACTGCAAGGAGATCCAACCAGTCCATCCTAAAGGAGATCAGTCCTGGGTGTTCATTGGAAGTACTGATGCTGAAGCTGAAACTCCAATATTTTGGCCACGTCATACGAAGAGTTGACTCACTGCAAAAGACCCTGATGCTGGGAGGGATTGGAGGCAGGAGGAGAAGGGGACAACAGAGGATGAGATGGCTGGATGGCATCACCCACTCCATGGACATGAATTTGAGTGAACTCCGGGAGTTGGTGATGGACAGGGAGGCTTGGCGTGCTGTGATTCATGGGGATGCAAAGAGTCAGACATGACTGAGCCATTGAACTGAACTGAACTGAATTCTGCATAAAGTTAAATAAGCCTCTCAAGAGGCAGGTCAGGTGGTCTGGTATTCCCATCTCTTGAAGGATTTTCCACAGTTTGTTGTGATCCACACAATAAAAGGTGTTGGCATAGTCAATAAAGCATAAATAGATACCACTTGAAAATAAAGTAAACACCAACTTTGGCTCAATAAAAGTCGTATAACTGCTTAATTGTAATAGGATTTTATTTCTAGGCAACAAAATAAGAGAAGAGACATTTTAATTGAATTAAAATAATTTATAATAGTTTCATTTTATTTAGAACTAAAAAGTATTTATTTTTCTATATTTTCTCAATTTAAAAATAAATTTACATCAAACATTTCATGTAAAATAAAATAGCGATTTATGACATCAGAATCATGTGTATAACTTGGGGTGGGGATTAATCAATTTTCCAGAAATCTACACTAAATATAGTGTAGTAGGCTTACTCTTGAGAGTTCCTTGGACTGCAAGGAGATCCAACCAGTCCATTCTAAAGGAGATCAGCCCTGGGTGTTCTTTGGAAGGAATTATGCTAAAGCTGAAACTCCAGTACTTTGGCCACCACATGTGAAGAGTTGACTCAATGGAAAAGACTCTGATGCTGGGAGGGATTGGGGGCAGGAGGAAAAGGGGACGACAGAGGATGAGATGGCTGGATGGCATCACTGACTTGATGTACGCAAGTCTCAGTGAACTCTGGGAGTTGGTGATGGACAGGGAGGCCTGGAGTGCTGTGATTCATGGGGTCGCAAGAGGCAGACATGACTGAGTGACTGAACTGAACTGAACTGAACTGAGGCTTAATTTGGTAGGAAAGTTATGACCAACCTAGATTGCATATTCAAAAGCAGAGACATTACTTTGCCAACAAAGGTCCATCTAGTCAAGGCTATGGTTTTTCCAGTGGTCATGTATGGATGTGAGAATTGGACTGTGAAGAAAGCTGAGCACTGAAGAATTGATGCTCTTGAACTGTGGTGTTGGATAAGACTCTTGAGAGTCCAGTGGACTGCAAGGAGATCCACTCAGTCCATTCTAAAGGAGATCAGTCCTGGGTGTTCTTTGGAAGGACTGATGCTAAAGCTGAAACTCCAATACTCTAGCCACCTCATGGGAAGAGTTGACTCATTGGAAAAAACTCTGATGCTGGAAGGGATTGGGGGCAGGAGGAGAAGGGGACAACAGAGGATGAGATGGCTGTATGGCATCACCATCTCAATGGATGTGAGTTTGAGTGAACTCCGGGAGTTGGTGATGGACAGGGAGCCTGGCATGCTGCAATTCATGGGTTGCAAAGAGTCGGACACAACTGAGTGACTGAACTGAACTGAGGCTTAATTTATCTAATGTATAAATCATTATATAAATGTATAAATATACTGTAATAGGCACCTGACCTGCTTCCTGAGAAATATGTATGCAGGTAAAGAAGCATCAGTTAGAACTGGATAGGGAATAACAGGCTGGTTCCAAATCATCAAGGCTGTATATTGTCACTCTGCTTATTTAGCTTATATGCAGAGCACAACATGAGAAATACTGGGCTGGATGAAGCACAAGCTGGAAGGAAGACTGCCAGGAAAAACATCAATAACCTCAGATATGCAGATGACACCACCCTTATGGCAGAAAGTGAAGAAGAACTAAAGAGCCTCTTGACGAAAGTGAAAGAGGAGAGTGAAAAAGTTGGCTTAAAGCTCAACATTCAGAAAACTATGATCATGGCATCCAGTCCTATAACTTCCTGGCAAATAGGTGGAGAAACAGTGGAAAAGTGGCAGACTTTATTTGTGGGGGCAGGGGGCGGGTAGTCCAAAGTCACTGCAGATGGTGATTGCAGCCCTGAAATTAAAAGACACTTCCTCCTTGGAAGAAAAGCTAAGACCAACCTAGACAGCATATTAAAAAGCAGAGACATTGCTTTGCCAACAAAGGTCCATCTGGCAAAGCTATGGTTTTTCCAGTAGTCATGCATGGATGTGAGAGTTGGACTATAAAGAAAGCTGAGCACCAAAGAATTGATGCTTTTGAATTGTGGTGTTGCAGAAGACTCTTGGGAGTCCCTTAGAGAGCAAGGAGATCCAACCAGTCCATCCTAAATGAAATCAGTCCTGAATATTCATTGCAAGGACTGATGTTGAAGCTGAAGGTCCAATATTTTGTCCACCTGATAGGAAGAACTGATTCATTTGAAAAGACTTTGATGCTGGCAAAGATTGAAGGTGGGAGGAAAAGGGGATGACAGAGGCTGAGATGATTGGATGGCATCACTGACTCAATGGACATGAGTTTGAGTAAGCTCCAGGAGTTGGTGATAGACAGGGCACCCTGGTACATTGTAGTCCATGGGATC
This sequence comes from Bos indicus, assembly GCF_029378745.1. Taxonomy (NCBI): domain Eukaryota; kingdom Metazoa; phylum Chordata; class Mammalia; order Artiodactyla; family Bovidae; genus Bos; species Bos indicus. Next base: position 34,041,140 of record NC_091760.1, on the reverse strand, counting down.
TCAAAGAGTCAGAATCGACTTAGTGACTGAACTGCACTGAGTCTTCATTTATTATCTGATCTTCTTTTACTCCCTCCTTATTGCTTTTGGCAGGGCTTCCCTGATAACTCAATTAGTAAAGAATCTGTCTACAATGGGGGAGACCTGGGTTGGGAAGATCTGGAGAAGGGAAAAGCTACCCACTCCATTATTCTGGCCTAGACAATTCCATGGACTGTGTAGTCCATGGGTTCGCAGAGTGGGACACGACTTAACGACTTTTACTTTGCTGCTTTTGGCAGATACCTTAATTTACGTACCCTCTCCCGAGTAATCCATCCTAGCTCCCAGAGTTTGCCCTGCTTAAACTAAAACTATCTCAGCTATCCAATTTAAGGAGACTGCTTTAGGAACCCTGACCTTAGCCTATAGGATCTGGCCTCTGATGAAAACTGGGAATGAACAAGGAAGCACTTTGTCCTGGTTTTGTTTTTTTGTTTTTTTGCTGGGTTTTGGGGCAAATTGGATTTTTTTTTAAATAAAAGTTTGTGCTCAGTAAAGTTGTCAGTCCCTCCATTCTCCACCACCAAAGCTCTAATTTATAAATAGTCATCTTTATTATGCAAAAGAGAGTATCAAGGTGCCCAGACTTCATTATCTCCTTTATCATTGCAACTCTGGGCTATTGCAGCACAAGTTGCCAGATTAAAAACAAACAAACAAACAAACCAATCAAACCAAAAAGCTAAAGCATTAAAAAGTTTAATATTCTCTGCCCATTAAATATAGTACATGTACACATTTCTAGATTTAAAATGGATAACCTACAAGGAACAAGGATAAAGGATAAAATGGATGACCGACAAGGATATAGCACATGGAACTCTGCTCAATGTTATGTGGCAGCCTGGATAGGAGGGGAAATTAAAGGACAATAGATATATGTATTTAAATGGCTCAGTCCCATTTGCTTTCCATCTCAAACCACCACAACATTGTTAATCATCTATACCCCCACAAAAAATAATATATTTTAATAAATAATACAGTGCTGATGAGGAGCCCAGCCAATGCTTGAAAGCATGTTCTCTTTTTCTACCTAATTCTACCTGGACAAGGATGAGTTATGAATCTGGGTCCTCAGATACACAGACATTAAAAAAAAAAAAAAAAAGCAAACAGACGCTTAGCATTTCTAACCCACTATGTTGATTTCATAATTCAGAGCTTGTTCAGGTGCCCTGCCTATTGGCTGTTCTACTCCATCCCTCCCATTCAGTTTCCAGATAGTAACCTCATTTCTTTAGTGTCCTAGACTTTCTTTTGTCCTCTTTTCTAAGAGATCACATACCCTAAATCTCTGCTAGTTTGTGAGGGATTTATTCACTGAGGGTATATTCCTCAAAATAACAACCCCTCGAAATGACTTTCAAATTAAGTAGCTACATTGAATTTAACTATGCTTCATCTCCAAGTATAAAATCACACCTAAAATACTTGTATACTCTAATCTTTGCAGCCTGGCGAGCACAAGGAAAAAGATGAAAATAGAGTATTAAATAGTTAAAAGAAAAAAGAGAGTCCTTCAACCAAGAACACCTCATAAAGATAATGTAAGTCCATACAACACAATGTTTCATATGGACCATGGTCCTATATTTATATTACATTTTGTAAACATAATCATTGATACAAATCAAAATGTCTCCATTTATCTTTAAAATGCGACTATAATTGTGACATACAAAATCAGCATGTGCCAGTAGAAACATTTTCAGAGTAGCATACACAATTTTAAGTCAAGGGGAAAGTGCTGTTCAATTTTACAATCTTAAGGTATCCAGTTTGTCAAAAATGTTCTGTATCCAAAACATGAAAACACTTGTAAAATAGTCAAGTGTTTCTTAAAGGGTATTTTCAGGTTACAAAAAGTCAATGTTTCACATAATTTAAAAAAAATCACATTCACTCTCTGCTGGAAAAAAAAATGGGGATCTCTCAAATAAATGGCTCTTATAACAATGTTAACTTGCCAAAAAATCAATTTTTTCCTGTGCTATTATTCATTTGATAGATTTTACTATATCATAGCCCAACCTCATAAAACAAGGATGAACCAGATATTTACCAAAATGTATCCATGATTGAGTTTTATTTATTTGTGTAAAGCCATAGGACATGCACCTCTAAACATGAACAAATGGGCCATGTCTGAGATTCTCTCTCCTGCTGTCAGTTAATCTATACATTCTTAATCTCCCTGATCCATATACCCACAAACAACAGATATTTCTTTTGTTTTGTAAAATTCATCATATTGTTTGTGGATTTGTTTGTTTGTTTGTTTTGCACTGGCCAGCATGGTTACAAATAAATGAAGCTTTTATCAGTGAATACGGGAAACTATTTCTATGCACTTGAAGGAAATGATCAATAAATTCCACTACAGTGAAGTTTAAAATGTGTATGTATCAGAGGCTAGAATACAAAAAGAAAAGCCACATCCAATGGAAGATAGCTGCTATATTTAAACTAGTATTAGTTTCTTGAAAAATGATTTGATCTTGTCCTCTAAATTTGAATATTTGCCTATTATTTAATCTAGCAATATCATTATTGGAAATCAGTACTTCATTTATAAGACTTTTCAGGTAAGCACTGTTTTTAAGAGAAAACAAAACTGGAAAAAACAAATATTCAAAAGAGAAGGAAGGATAAATTGTGGTAAGTTATATTCATTAAGCATAATACTATATAGCAGTGAAAAATCAATTAGTGAATAAATAAAGGGAAAAGTCATGAAAATGAAATACTGATAGAGGAAAACAGAAGAATACATTTGGAATCATTTATATAAAATTAAAGATCACAACATATTTATAATAAAAAGGAAGAAATGTAAAAAAAAATAAGAGTGTTTAATCTTAAGAAGAATGAACATCAATGGAGAGAAGCATGGGGAAAATGTAATAGTTTCGTTATTAGTCAATTACTGACTGAAAATTCAGTAGTGGATAAAACATACCACTAAGAGGAACTAAAGAGCCTCTTGATGAAAGTGAAAGAGGAGAGTGAAAAAGCTGGCTTAAAGCTCAACATTAAAAAAACTGAGATCAAGGTATCCAATCCCATCACTACATGGTAAATAGATGTGAAACAATGGAAACAGTGACAGACTTTATTTTCTTGGGCTCCAAAATCACTGCAGACATGACTGCAGCCATGAAGTTAAAAGGTGCTTGCTCCTTGGAAGAAAAACTACGACCAACCTAGACAGCATATTAAAAAACAGAGACATTATTTTGCTGACAAATGTTCGTCTAGTAAAAGCTATGGTTTTTCCAGTAGTCATGCATGGATGTGAGAGTTGGACCATGAAGAAAGCTGAGTGCTGAAGAATTGATGCTTTTGAACTGTAGTGCTGGAGAAGACTCTTGAGATTCCCTTGAACTGTGAGGAAAAAATTTTCCTTAAAGGAAATCAACCTTGAATATTCACTGGAAGGACTGATGCTAAAGCTGAAGTTCCAATACTTTGGCCACCTGATGCAACGAACCTACTCATTGGAAAAGACCCTGGTGCTGGGAAAGACTGAAGGCAGGAGGAGAAAGGGACAAGAGAGGATGAGATGGTTGGATGGCATCGCCAACTCAATGGGCATGAGTTTGAGCAAGCTCTTGGAGTTGGTGATGGACAGGGCAGCCTGGTGTGCTGCAGTCCATGGGGTTGCAAAGAGTTGGACATGACTGAGAGACTAAATTGAACTGAAAATGTACCAGGTAAATATGCAGTAATCATAAGTCAGGAGGCAGAATAAAGGTAAGAACACTGCTTTTAGACTACTTATAGAGTTTAACCATGTATCTGGTGCTGTTTTAATGTTATTTAATTCCACATTTGTTTAAGGAGGTCTATCTACTGCTTATTGACTTTTGTGACCTCAGGACTATCCTTATGCTTGTTGTTTACACTCAAGAGTTCTCTTTTAAGTACAGATTACCCTATACACCACATAAATATTTTCTACAGGCTAATGTCACCAGTAGCCTAGAATGATCTTAGCTCATTTTGAATATAATTTACTTTGTTTTTATTTGTGCTGTTGTTATTATTTTAGCTTTTTTCATTTTTATTTCAAAAAAAGGAATTACCATATAGTAAACCTCCAATGTAATTAGAGGATTGTAATTTTTAGACAATCATTGTTAGAAAAACTCACTGCAGTGTTTCAGGAATGACTTTTTATTTTTAATTGATCATACTTGATTTTTAGGACAGCCATGAAACAGTGGGTCTGGTGAGTTTAACTAAATGAAAGGCAGTGGTTTCCTGCTGATTCCGGAGAAAGTATGATGTCTGCAAATCCACACCTATGAAGGTTCTTTCTGCCTTAATCACCTTACGGGGGCCCAAACTCATTTCTACAGCTAAAAAAAGAAAAAAAAAAAAAAAAAGGCCAAGAAGGCCTTATCTTCTCCAATCCTCCAGCACTCTTTCCATGGTCTGACTTTCTGAGATCCACGCAATTGTTTTCTGAGTCTTTCCAAGATAACAGCATTTTGAAAGAGCAATGAAGATCAGAAGGCCAAAGGCATGGCATTCCCTGTGGAATCAGCCCTTGTATGCCAACGATTCACCCTGCATCTCAGGCCACTACAAGGTCCTGTGGCAATCTGAAACTGACGGAGTCAAAATTTTACTTGATTGGATAAAGTATACACTCTCAAAAATACTTCATCACTAAAACCCTATCTCATTGCAAGCTGACTTTTGGGAAAATGCTATTGTTGTTTTAATGAAAAAGAATGAATATATATAATTTTCATTTCTAAAATGTATTTTAATATCTAAAATAAATTACCAAACACTTTATACTTGATACTATTGTATATACAATTCAGACCTATTGGTTTGATATTTCTACCCTCAGTTTCAGCTCCAAAGAAATCAAAAGCCAAAATCTCGCAGATCCAGTACAATCTGAAGCATGATTTTAATCAACCACATGTAATGCTTAATCCTCAGAAAACTTGAAAACAAAGTTGGTAATTGCTTACAGTACCATTATCTGCATTCCCAAATAGAATGTGTCATTCAGAAATGTTTCAGTCAACCATATTTGTTTTGCATGTTTTATATTACTCCTTTATATATTTGATACATGAATAAATACACAAGTTCTGTTTAGAAAAACAAAATATTTGGGGATCAGTATTTAGTAACATAAATATTTACTAGTAAATACTAGCTTTTCATTTAGTTAATGATTTAATTAACTAAAATGACTTTCATTTTGTCTTCATTTTCTAAAATAATGTTTGATGTTAGAAGCTCTTATTTTTGCCTTCTTCTTTTAGGATTATATTATTGTCATTGCTGTGTAATCCGTAAATCATGTCCAACTCTTGCGACCCCCTGGACTGCAGCCCACCAGGCTCCTCTGTCCATGGAATTTCCAAGGCAAGAATACTAAAGTGGGTTGTCATTTCCTTCTCCAGGGGATCTTCCCAACCAAGGGATCAAACCCATGTCTCCTGCAGATTCTCCAGGCAGATTGTTTACTACTAAGCCACCAGGGAAGCCCCAGGATTACACTATTACATAAAAGTATTAATTGGGCAGTTATTGTATGAGATTCATATGAGCTATTTTAACTTCCTTTAATTAATAAGGATGATATCTATGCTACACTTTTTTATAGCTTTTTTATGATTTTGCTCTGTTCTTAGTATCTGTTTTCAGAGAAAACTAATTGATTATCTGAATCAGAAGAATGTGTGAATTGCAGACTATCCAGAGTTAAGAAAAGCAATAATTTACACACTTCCACACTTATTTGATATTAAAATACAAATGTATTAAGGTTTAACTGGATTTTTGTCATGTAGTTATTTGGATGCATATGTTTGTACTCTTATAAACAGAAGAGGGAAAAAGTAAGAGACACATTGATATTTTCCTGAGTATATTTTTGAGTTTACAATACTTAATTGAAATTAACATTTTAAATAATTTAAAGTTAGATTTCACATTAAATATAATCCTTAAAACAGCTGTATATAATATATATGCAAAATAACTTTATCCCCTAAAACTGTTAAAATAATTGATATTCTTTTTCTGATTCACATAATGAATATTGACATTTACATTGATTGTAAAGCAAAGATATCATATTTATGTTTTTTATCCATTTTTAAAATCTTATGATTATCTGGCGTGCTGCGGTCCCTGGTGTCGCAAAGAGTCAGACACGATTCAGCAACTGAACAGAACTGATTATCTTTCATATGATATTTTAACATTATCCTGAAAAGGTGTGGTAATTCTAAATCTGATCAAGGATCACCGCTCATTTCTCTGACTTCTTACTTTTCATGGTGGTCAGAAGAAGCTTTATGCTCTTGAAAATTTAATACCACTGATAGTTTCGATTAATATTTATATTTTATTCATTGCATACCATAATAGCATGCCTAATTAAATATTATTAACTGTTTATATTATTATCTATATATTATAACAATATCAATGCATGTCTATATTCTTATAATATAGATCTAATGTTATGACCCATATTAATGTGCATATAATAAAGTGAAGTCGCGCAGTCATGTCTGGTTCTTTGCGACCCCATGGATTGCAGCCCAACAGGCTACTCCATCCATGGGATTTCCAGGCAAGAATACTGGAGTGGGTTGCCATTTCCTTCTCCAGGGGATCTTCCTGACTCAGGGATTGAACCCTGATCTCCTGTACTGCTGGCAGACTATTTACTATCTGAGCCACCAGGGAAGAATAAGCAAGGTAATTTATTTAATAGGTGTGATTGCTCAGTCATGTCTGACTCTTTGTGATCCTGTGGACTGTAGCCCACCAGTCTCCTCTGCTCATGGCATTCTCCAGGCAAGAATACTAGAGCAGGTTGCCATTTCCTACTCTTAAAGATCTTTCTGACGCAGGGATTGAAGCAGTGTCTTCGGCATCTCCATTAGCAGGCAGATGGAGAAAATATCTAAACTCTACTCTTTGAAATGGGACTCAGCAATCTGCTTTTCATTAAGCATCATATTTTCCAGAAATACTCATCCATTCAGCTGCTGCTGTCTTCTACAAACAGATTGAAAAACAGGAACGTTTTCAAAGCTCTCTAGCATAGGATGTGCATTTTTCAAAAGATGTCAGAGAATAAGATGGGTCACAGGAAAGAATGAAAGCTGAATGTGGCATCGACTCCAGTTATAGAATAAAAGACACTGCTTTAGTCTTTATAGTGTAACAGTTGCCAGTAGTATAAAATGAATTTGATGGAGCACCAAAAACATAACAAGTTGAATAAAATGTATTTTTGTTGATGAAAAAAGAAAACAATCTTGTGGGTCACAATTTCTTGATCCTGTGAATTCAGATTCCTTTGAAGGGTATAATATTGATTTGTGGAGTGTCTTGTTATTACTAAAAGCTATTCCCTTTATTCTGATGCTTTTCTGTGGCAAAAAAGAAATGAGATTATACAGCTGATATCATTAAAGCAAGAGCAAAATTGCATTAAAATGAAATGTTTTCAGAATTGAACATGAAAGTCAAAGAGTTTGCCTCCCCATCTAAATTTCTCAAGCCTAGAAACACATCACAGAGTAAACTGAGATCAATTCCCAAAGGAAAATAAAACAGCTGACCTTTATTTTCAAAGTTCTTTTTCTTCAGTTAGTTAAGAAAATATGAACATTTATTTTACCTTTATCTAAAACCTACAGTTTAAAACAAATAGAATTATGTTTAAAGGGCTACATTACTTCAAAAATAAGTTCTAGGAGAATGCAAAGCTATCTGGTATGACACGTTTTTTCATATTATTTAGATAACAGTGTTTCCTTGTTAGAAACACTCAAGCAATCTTCATGAAGTTGTAAATAAATAACAACATTAAGTTCTTGGGTCAGTTTTGGATTTTGAAGTCACTTGACTATGTTATTATCATCCTTATCAATAAAATACATATTACTATTATTGCAAATGTAGCAAAGCCATGTTGCTTGATTCTTCAAACTATCCTTTTAATCATTTTTCTTCACTATATTTTATTATCTTCATTAGTAAAAGCTTCAAAATACAGCCTTATCATAGTTAATATTATATTACATTTATGGTTGCTTTTAATTAGTCAATACCACTTATTTTTTGAAAGTAACTTGCTCTGTTTACCTTGTTTCTCTTTTGTTTAGTTGTTACTTTTTAAGGAAGAATGAAAAGGAAGAGAAAAGTCTCTCCTCTTAGGCAATTTTTCTCAGTTTTTATGAGAGAATCATGAGTATTTATTCAAAGATATGTTCAGAATACCTACTTTGTGGCAGGTGCCATCGGGTGCTGGGGATCTGATGACGAACCAGATAAACATAGCTTGTCCTTACATAGCTTATTGTCACACATAAGCTAATTTTAGAAAGTGGCAAGCACCACACAGGGTGCCAAGAGAGGTATCATAGAAACAGTAGACCTTAGAAAAGACAAGGGAAGGGAGATGACTCTGAAGAGAGAAAATTGACACTGAGGTTTAAGAGAGAGCCTCCTGCCAGCAGGGAAAAAAGTTAGAAAGATATTGAAGGGTCAAACAACTTGATATGTTTAAAGGAAGAAAACACCAGCGTGGGTGAAGCAAAGGGCAGACTGACGGATGTGCTATAAGGTCAAGGACCAAGACAGAGCTGGGCCAGGTACCTTCCTATTTCATCCAGTAAGGAGTTTAGCTTTTATTTTTCCGGCAAGAAGAAACCATTCAAATTAGAAGGAGTGGTAGGAATGGAGATTTATTCAAAACACTACACTGTGTTAGCAACAATGATAGAACATTTCTATTACTGTTCCATGGGAAACCAGCTACACAAAATGATTCCTGAAAAATTTAGAAAATGCTAGATATCAAGCTATACTTTTGGACAATTACAGTATCATTAAATATAGAATATTCTCATAAAGTTAAAAGCTGCTTAAACTTTTACTCAAATTCCCAAATATATCTGACCTCAAAATTTAGTTTTCTGGTGGTATCTGGCATCTCTTTCTGGAATCACACTTTGGAAAATACTTATATAGAAAAAAGTGATCAGTATTACTCAAGTGAGTCATATCATTGGAATTCTTTTGCTTTGTTTCAAAATTCCTAACTACTAAAAAATTAAATTTTAAAAACTTACATTCATATTAAGAATGTGCCTTACATTCATTACTTTTCATACACCTAAAAAAGTCACTCATAATGCAATTAAACCTGTTTAAGACATGAATGGGATAATTTCTCCATGAGCTCTATTCTATTTCATATTCTCATAAGGCAACTTTGGCATTAAATATGGATAAAGTAATAGTTTTCATAAGGATATCCAGTATTAGAGTGTTAGGATGATTTTAATTAGTCTCTATCAGCAGGTTAGGTTTACCTGTGTGCTTGTCCATGTGAAGTGCATGTAAATCCTGAACCATCACCTATGAATTTAAATCAGAAAGCTCATCAACTTCTATTGGCAAGGTGAAAGATAAAAGCCACAGAAGGACCTTCCTAGCCTCTGTCAGTAATGATAAACAGCATTAACTGCTTCTGTAGACACTAATGCTGCTATCTTGGGAACACAGGCAGCTACCATGAGAACTTTACAGCTTCACTAATCATACTTTTGTTTGTCACAAAACAGAAAATAAAATCTCAACAAAGAAGCAATAAATATTAGCATTTATGAACAAAAGAAGGTCACATAAATATGTATATCTCTGAATATGCAATGCATTCTTCATTAACCAAATATCATGTTCATTATTATAAGCTGTTATTCTAGGAGAAGGAGACACAGAAGTAAGAGAAAATTAAATGAAAGCTGGGACAGAGTCAGATGTGTAGGAAGCATTTTCCATAAAAAGATATGGTGACTATAATAAAAATCAATGCTTTAATGTTATGAAGTTATTTATTATTTATTTGCTTAAAGGGGTTTTCAGTAGTGATAAATATTCCAAATTCTGTGACATCAAAGTACCAAACTTTTCTTCTAGTTCATTGAAAAATTTGTGTTTGTGGCATTATATTTTAAATTCAAATATTATATTAAAATTCTAGTTTTCTCACTTCAAGGCAAAATATTCACATTGAATTAATTTAATAACATTGCTTACAAAGTTTAAACAACATGCATGGTAATTTTGATATTAATATAGAGATAGCCAAACAATATTCTCCCTTAAAAGCATACCAGGATGTTATATTATTGAACTACAAAAACACTAACAAGTTTGAAAAAGAAACTAAGACATCATGCATATCTTTTTATTTTCAAATACCTATGCCTATAAAGTTTATGTGATAGTTTACTTTTCCTCTTCTTACACAACATTAAATCCCTAGTTCTTTGAAAGACTTCTCTTATGTTCAATGGTTCATTTTCCTTTTACAGTTTTCCTTTTTTAAATTATATTTCTAATATGTTTTACTTTTTTTTTACCCTTCTGCTCTATTCCAACATGACTGATAAGGTGAAGGTTCAAGTAGTTAGATTAATCAACTGATTAGTCAACTATGCTACTAATTCTACAAAAAATCTTATGTCCCTGCTGTTCTACTATTACTTCAGTTGCTAAATACTGTTGGGATATAATTAATGATGTTATGTTAAAACTCAAGTGCTGTTAGATAACATGCATGAAATTTAGAAGACATGTATAACAAACCAGAGCATATCCTTTAAAAGAGCACCTAAAAACAATCTAGTGTAGATAACCTACAGTCCAAGGGTTAGGGCATTTGTTTGTTTTCCCATAACATTATTTTTATTACCTGTAAAATGGGTTAATAATAGTACCTATTTCATATAGTACTTGTAAGAATTATTACATATGCATACGAAAGGCTTAGGATAAAAACTGATCACACAGAGACTATTAGTTATTATGATCTACTTGGATAAATTCAAATGTGGTTATTGAAACACAAAATAATAGAATAATTGCAATTGTATTCACTGGTGCAAATATACTGTAATATGTTATATGAATATCATATAATTGCCTAGGGGATATGATATTAAATATTAGTGGGAGGGACTAATAGACTAAGTTATCTGGATAAAGGAATTAGGAACTAAGTCTTTTATATAATGTTCAGAAATAAAAAGACTATTTACAAAATTTAGAAAAGAACATGTTGTACATTCACTAGTTATTAGACAAGAAACCTGAATTGATCTCAATTTAAAATCTGCTTCTTTCTTAGTTTTTAGTTTCAGCTTACATTAAATAATAAATAACCTTCTTTCACTACCTTATTGGGAAGAGAGTGAAAGGCTTTTATTGGAAAAGAGAATAGAGATCAGAAGAAAAACTATTCCAACTCTCACCACACTTTTGAGAAGGTCATAGTAATTGATTTCAGGTACTTTGTAACTGCAGATTCCTAACTCCTGGTTGTATCCCTATATAAGTATATGGTATATGTGGTGTGGTAGGAGCCTCTTGATGAAACTGAAAGAGGAGAGTGAAAAAGTTGGCTTAAGACTCAACATTCAGAAAACTAAGATCATGGCATCTGGTCCCATCATTTCATGGCAAATAGATGGGAAACAGTGGAAACAGTGAGGGACTTTATTGGGGGGGGGCTCCCAAATCACTGCAGATGGTGACTGCAGCCATGAAATTAAAAGACGCTTACTCCTTGGAAGGAAAGTTATGACCAACCTAGACAGCATATTAAAAAGCTGAGACATTACTCTGTCAGCAAAAGTCCATCTAGTCAAAGCTATGGTTTTTAAAATAGTCATGTATGGATGTGAGAGTTGGGACTATAAAGAAAGCTGAGCGCCAAAGAATTGATGCTTTTGAACTGTGGTGTTGGAGAATACTCTTGAGAGTCCCTTAGACTGCAAGGAGATCCAACCAGTCCATCCTAAAGGAAATCAGTGCTGAATATTCATTGGAAGGACTGATGCTGAAGCTGAAACTCCAATACTTTGGCCACCTGATTCGAAGCACTGAGTCATTGGAAAAGAACCTGATGCTGGGAAATATTGAGGGCAGGAGGAGAAGGGGATGACAGAGAATGAGATGGTTGGATGGCATCACCGACTCAATGGACATGAGTTTGAGTAAACTCCTGAAGTTGGTGATGGACAGGGAGGCCTGGCGTACTGCAGTCCATGGGTCACAAAGAGTCAGACACGACTGAGAGACTGAACTGAGGAGCCTTAGGGACAGGATGGTAGTAAACAAAGATTCATATTATACAACCACATTTGAGTCTTACTCCTTATGATCCAAGTCATAGGGTTAAAAGTAGGTAGAGCAGCACAGAATGCATATAATGCTGACCTTAGAAATATATGCAGTATGTAAGTACTCTGCATTCCATTAGTTTTTCCCTAATTCTTATAGCATTCAAGCATTTAGTCAACCCACTCAGTGAAAGAACTATTATTTGATCCTGTATTACTGCCAGACGCTGCCCTGGGAGCTAATGATATAATGGTGAAGAAATAAGGTCACTTCTCAAGTAGTTTATGATCTTCATTTGTTTCCAAGCAGCTTATAGACAATGGCAAAATAATTCTAACACTGTGGGAACACATGGAAAGGGTGATTTATTTACTACGCCTTAGTGTTATTGTATTTCTAAATAAAAAAGCTCAGGAGAGTATATTCTATTTCTTTGTATCACTTCTGCATATTACTTTAGAGTCAGGTAAAAAATAAATATTTATGAAACTGAAATAATAACATAATACATTTGCCTTATTAATTGACTAGCAATAAACAAATGTTGACTGAAAGTGAACTAAAAATACTTTACTTTTATGTAATTGGTTATTGAATAAGGACAGTCTTCCTAAAAATTTAATGATGTCATTAAAATGATATAATCAGAGGGTACATGATATGAAATATATGAATGTTACTTACGGATATTACATATCAAAACATCCATTAACCATTGGGGGGTTTCCCTGGTGGTTTAGTCGTAAAGAATCCACCTGTCAATGCAGGGGACATGGGTTCGATCCCTGAATCAAGAGTTTCCCACATGCCATGTGCACCACTACTAAGCCCAAGCACCACAAGCATGTAGCCTGTGCTCTAGAGCCCCGGAGTCGCTTCAGTTTTTTACTGAAGCCCTTGTGGAGAGCCTGTAATCCTCAACAAGGAAAACCCCTGCCATGAGAAAGCCACACACTGTAACTAGAGAGCAGCCCCGACTCTCTGCAAGTAGACAAAGCCCACACAAAAAGCAACAAAGACCCGGCACAGCCGTAAGTAAAATTATTAAAAGATTTAGACATAACAATTTATGATATGACATATTTAATTTCTTTGTCACGAAATATGTTTCCTTTGAGAAATCAGTGAAAAATACATGTAAGGGTGCTATCTAAAAAATAATAGCCAATGAGATAACTAAGCTGTTGTAATAATTTTAAATCTAGTTACTTCAATGTCTATTTTAAATAAGAACATTGATAGAAGACTAAAATTATTCTTTATATGCCCCAATTTTTATTCCTATTATTTAGTAGAAGTCTAAAATATAGGTATAAATAAAAAGATAATAAAATATACATATATATGAAATTATATAGTGAAAATATTAATTCTTCTATTAATTATATGTCATTCATAGAGTGAAAGATAAAAATTTTAGTAATATTTAACATGAATTTCCTTAAAAGAGGCAAACTTGAGGCATTTAAATCAAATGCTAATATTAAATTAGTGTATCTATTTTTATTTGAATTAATTAGGATACAAAGAGTCTTATTTATACAGTATGCTGACATCTCTCCTGTGGTTAAATTTTTTTCTGATAAAAGCTTTAGCACTTTCTCCTTTCAAAGACTATAAATGAAAAATTACAACAAATAACAAGCCTAACAAAACAACATTCTGACTATATTGTCATATTTATTATAAAACACTTGGCTCACTGCATTTTGGCATTTTATACAACTGATTCTGACAGTGATTAACATGGTTTGGGCTTCTGCAGTTTCACCCAAGAGAAATAAAACACCAAAATCTCTGCAGGTGTGTAATGGGCCAGAGATTTACAATCTGTTCTGCAAAGTCAGACTTCAAAGACTTGAAAAAAAAATCTTAAAGTTGGCAATGCCTCTATCATCACTAATATTTAAGGTGTTTTCTATATTTCAAAAGGAACTGTGTAGCTAATTGCAAAGATTTCATCTCCAATTTGACTTCTGTGCAGCTCTCCTCAGAAGACAATTTTCATTATACATCTGCACATTCCAGGTGAAGCAGGCATCACCTTTATGAAGCAGCAAACTAAATAATTATTTACTTCTACTTCCAAGGAGACTTCACTTGAAGTATACTGCATCATTTAACTGATACTAAGGAGTAGTTGGGAAGTACCAAGGTAATTACCAAATGACAATCAGGCAGCAGCACCTGGGCTATGGCAGCCCCAGGACAAGTGCCCATAATTGCTTCCATGATTGCTTGGTGTGAACCTAATATAAAACTTATCCAATTAGGGTCAGAATATGCATGATAATTTCAATTATAGGAATGTTCATCTGCCTGAGAGCTGCTCACAGAAGAAAAAGTTCAAATAGTGCTATTTAAATTTTTAAATATGAGAGTTTACCCATTTTCGTGGATATCAGGTCTATGTGTATGCCTGACGGAGTGCAAATGGTTCCATCTTTTAGAATTTTCCACTTATGTATTTTCAAATGTCATCTCTGTAGTTTATAACCATTCCATGGGTAAACAAACAATGAATGAACAACATAAAGGAATATCATTTTAATGATAAGTCCCTCAGAAAATCAGTAGTAGGTTACTGTCTTTAAACTTGAATTCTGTTTATACGTTTCAATGAAAGCACCCAGTAATCTCTCTGTCATCCACGGCTATTACTAACAGAAATGAAGTAAATTGAATAATGGGCCAATATTTTTAGTCAATTTAACCACCAAAGGTTTTGATTGCTATGATATTTTGCCCGAAGTATAGTTCTCTTCTATTCAAGTATGTTTGTTGAAAATTGTCAAGGTCATAGATGCACACATTAACCGTATCAGTCAGGGTGGCAAAGAGAAAAGCTTTGTTCCATTGTAGCAGATTGCAGCCTTCATTCAAATATTTTCTGTCATCTCATCAACCTTGTTTAAAAGAGGGGATAATGTTAAAAGAAAAAAAAGGGAAAAGAAAAAAAAATCCTTCAAATTCTTCATCCATATAAAACTCCATGTATACTCTCTCAAAATATATACAGTATATGTAATTTTATTATACATATATAATATATAGAACAGACACAAATTTGAAAACTGTCACACTACCCATTTTTAAGCTTTGATTTTTTAGGATATAAATAAGAATTTTTTTTTTCCTTTGAGTTTTTTAATAAAATAATCTCATGCGGCAGAAAGGAAGAGGTCAGGGGTTGGGGCCGCCGCCTCTTTGGTTTGTGGTTGGGGAGGGTGGGCTGGAGGGCTCTGTAGACTGGGTGGGTAGAGGCTCGGCTTCAAGGCCAGATCCTATGCTTGGAGATGGAGGCGCCTCAAGCTTTGGCCTGCGCTTGAGGACAGGGGAGCGCTGTAGCCGCAGGGGCCGGTCAGCAGGGGCCTGGAGCTGGTCCTCATGCACAGACACTGCTCGTCGCCCTGCCAAACGGGGCTGCGGCCTCAGCCAGCCATCTTCGTTCCTGGAGCCTAAGCAGGGATCCTCTGGGAGGCCCAGGCTGTCTGGTGAGGGACTGGATCTTCGGGGGCTTGGGCTTGGACATGGGGACGGGGGGCCCAGACCATCCTGTTGGCCCCAACCACGGCCTCTGAGCTCTGCATTCAACTGTTGCCCCAGTGTCTTCCAGGTGGCAGACTCAGGCCCTTGGCCCCCTGGCCCAGGTCTGCATGAAGGGTCAGCAGACATTGAATGGGTGCGGGACTTGATCGAGATGGGAGGAGCCTCTGTGGAACTGTCCATAATGTCACCATCTGAGCCAGCCTTCTTGATTTCTCCATCTTTGCTTTGCTTCCTCTTGCCTTCGGCACTCCCACTGCCTCTGCTCACACCGATCCTCTGCAGCATCACTTGTACTCGCTGCTCAAAGGATGGGGCCAGCTCTGTGTCTCCCCGCTCCAGGGGCCGCCGCTTGTCGGGCCTGGCACCCACTGTCTCCTCCTCCTCAGCAGGGAGCAGTATCAGGGAGTATGCCTTGCTTTCGCGGGTGTATCGAGGCCGACTCCTGCGGGTTGGGTCTGGGCTGCTGGTGCCCCCCTCAGCCCCTGCAGCAGGCTCCTCACCACGGCCAGGACGGGCCGGTGGTCGAAGCAAGTCCCCGAGTGTGGTTTTTCGAGAGCGGGGAGCCGCGCCAGGGCTGGTCTCAAGATCAGGTCGTGACCCACGTGTTGAACGAGGCTTCTTGAAGGCAAAGAGGGTGCCCAGCTTCTTGCGAAGTGTACGGGGCACAGGGGTGGTACCTCCCTCAGCTGCCGGGTCCTCCTCGGGGGCCCAGAGGCGATCCTGGTGGATCAGCCTTTTGGAGAAGAATTCCTCCACGCCCTCATCCACGCGGGCACTGAGCCCATTCCCTTCCTGCGGCAGGGCTGGGGGCACCTGGGGGCCCCCCGGCGGCGGGCGGTGGTGGTGCTGGCGCCGCGGCCGCGGTCGGGTCCGGGTCGGATGGAGCAGGGGCTGCCCGGAGGGCGGCAGGTCCATCCGAGGCAACGGGCCGGCCGGGGGCCCTGGGGCGGCGGGGCTCGGCGAGCCACGAGCGGACGGCCCCGCCTGCGGCTCTGCATCTTCCCCCGGAGCCGCCAGCTCGGGCTCCGGCTCTAGCTCCTCAGCAGCACTGTGAGTGGAGGAGTCCAGATGATGACAGTGGAGTGATTCAGGCCATTTCTGTGGAGGACTTTCATCCTTCTGCTCCTCTTCATCATCCTTTTCTTTCTCCTCAGGGAAGAAAAGACCTTTCATTTATCAAAATTACTTATTAAAAACGGAAACTGACGTGATACCTAATCACACGTGTACTACCAAAGTTTGCATTAGTATGTGAACAATATTATCTGTCATTTACCAGTGTTATACAATTCTACATTTGATTATCTTCTGTTTTTTCTAGGTTTTTGCAGTAGGAACAAGCATACTATCCAGAACAAGCATCAGAACCACGATGTGTTCCTTGGCTTGGTTTCTTGACTAAAGTTGTAGCATTGTATCTGCCAGGATGCTTTAGCAAATTTCAATCAATAATGTCCACCTGAAGCCAGCACTGATCTTACTGAACTTGAACTCACTGAAACATTTTATCACAAAGACTGGAGGTTGTAATAATTCATTGCTTTAAAGTAAAAAATAGATCCTTTTAGATTTGTATAAGAGCCATAATTTATGTAGTGATGTTAATTTCGAGTGTGTGATGTGCTTCAGTCTCTTATTCCGCTTGCCATTTTATGACAGAAATGCTGAAGCCATCTGAAGGTTACAATGTTCACTAATAATGAGCTCTTATGTCCTTGTAGGTTTCACTTTGATGGATATCCATAGTGTTTCTCCATGACATAATTCTACTGAGGAAAAACATGTCTTGAAAACACAGTTTGTGGTTTCACCTTCAAAGATAACTAGCATGATTTTAAAAACAAAGGTAAACTAAAAATGAGAAATAAATGTACATTGTTATCATACTGTGCATATAATCATTTTTATTACATGTACTTCCAAATTTAATTGTAATTTAATTACATGTACTTCCAAATTTATTCCAAAAAAATAAAGATGCTATAGAAAGAACACTCTATAGAGTGTTTCCTTGATTATTATTTTTAAAATCTACCCTTTTAGTCATAAAACAGTAATGCCACTCAAATGAGACACACACAGCATGTTTTTCTGAAAAAGCTGTTAATAGTCTTACATAAACAAGTCTCCACATTTCAATGTCCATTTTTGCATATGCTGAAGAACTTCAAGAACCCCTTTATATTTCCATTACCTGTCAGTTCATATTATAACCATAAAACAATGAAGATGACAGCAACCAAAGACACAAATGAAGATTCCCTCAAGTGCTTCTACAGTCCATATAAAAATGTAGAATCAAGGCCTTACAGTCCTTTACATAATCAATAGTAGAAAACCGTAAATGTTAAGATGTAGATGATTTAGGTAAAGGCTAAAATGAGATTTCAAATGAGACTTCTGAATTGCTAGCATTGAAAGATTGGTGTTTGGAAACTTTAATTCTAGTGTAGTTCAACATGAAATGGTATCAATTGAACCCACAGGTGTTTTAAATAGAAGTTAGTATTCAGTTTGCATTAGAATTGGCTTCCATACATTGCCCCACGGATTTCAATTAAAATGACCTCATTGGTTCACCTCTGCTGCTGCTGCTGCTAAGTCGCTTCAGTCGTGTCCAACTCTGTGCGACCCCATAGACGGCAGCCCACCAGGCTCCCCCGTCCCTGAGATTCTCCAGGCAAGAATACTGGAGTGGGTTGCCATTTCCTTCTCCAATACATGAAAGTGAAAAGTGAAAGTGAATTCGCTCAGTCTTGTCCAACCCTCAGCGACCCCATGGACTGCAGCCTACCAGGCTCCTCCGTCCATGGGATTTTCTAGGCAAGAGTACTGGAGTGGGTGCCATTGCCTTCTCCGGGTTCACCTCTAACAGATGTCTATTTCAGTAAATTATGTAAGTTGTCTTCTTTCTCAATATACAGAGACTATGAAATGACCTTATATAAAACTTTATACAAGAAGGATTAAATTATTTGGAAGTTCTGCTTGAGATGATCCCCAAAACCCATTATTTGACTAAAAATTTAATGCCTCCACTGCGATACAGCACTGTGTAACCTAGGGACTCCATAAATACAGGATGAAACACAGACTTTGATAAGACTTAGTACTCAGGCAGAAAATAATTGTTGTAACTCATGTACAAATTAGGATATTATCCATGACACCATGTTGGCATAAATGATTTACTTAAAGTATGTAATGAACTCAAAGAAGATGCCCTGAGAACCTGAGAATCTTCACATGAAACACTTATATTCCTCATAGATGTGTGTATGAATTGTTTCTAACTATATTTCTTTTTATATTGTAATTCAATTGTCTAAGTGCTACTGCAAATGTGACACTAGAAAATTCACAACTGTATAAGACTCAAAATGTGAAGGAAACACCTTTACACATATATAATGACAATAAATGTATAAATGATATAAACAAACAGGATACACATTTCAGCTCACATTTTTAAAACTAATAGAACAAATTGAAACCTTTTTTTTCCTTGCCAAGAATGTGCATTTCATTATGTAAAAGATTTTAATGCTGATTTATATGGGAACATAAAAGGAAATTATTAAGGACAGTCTTTCATTAGGTTTTTGAAAAGTAGTTTCTAAATATATGCATGTCAGTTTAATGAAAAGAGTGATGATAGTAATTTCTAAATGACCTACAGATGTGTTTATATAGCACCTACCTATTTCTACTGGGCAAATTTTTTTCATTTAATTTCACATATATCAAATGGCGGAGTTCAGGCAATTGCAGATATAGTTCTTTGATATTTGTATAAAGAAATCTAGCAATTTATTTAAAAATTACATTTTTCATAAGTGAAACTTGGGCAGTATATTGAAAGGTAGAAAAGAGACTTTCTTTTTTATTCAAAATTGTAGTGTGTGAAAGTGGAACTGTTTAAAGACATTCTACCTGCTTCAGCAAACATGCAGCTCTCCCTGTACTGGGGAACATCTGGTTTTAAGAAGGTAAAATGTAATTACTGGAGGGAGATCTGAGCTATTCCATATGCCTAATCTCATTGGGCAGGTCCTACAATTTGCTGGAGGTCCAAACAAAAGTTGCATGGGCTTAATTACTTTTGAAAAGCATTCCCAAAGCTTATGCTACCTCAAAGCATATCTAGAATTGTCAGTTAAAAAAAAAAAGCAAAAAACTAAGAACCTCTTCCAGATAACTGAAATCCAGAAAATGTTAGTTTTCTGAAATAAAATACTTATATTCTTGCTTTCCTAAGTCATATGGTAGAGATGGCTAGCTATCTCCCAGATATTAACAAGGAAGAGTTTTGGTGGATATAACTTCCCAGACAATGATTACATTTCCCTGCTCCACTTCAGCCATAGCCTTGTGACTAGTTTTGCTAATGTATGGTTTTTAAGAAGTGAATTTCTTTTCCATTTCCTAAAATTCCTTCTAATGACCAGAAGAAAACAAGATTTCAAGAGTCTGTGCATTTAAAAAGATAAATGATAGATAAAAAGAGTCATGCTATTTTGAAAAATAACAGATTGTAAAACTACAAGATAGAATGATGTTTCATCCTGAAAAGCCACCCCCTGACATGCAATGATCATGTTGGATGGTTAGGTAGCAAAAAAAAAAAAAGAAAAAAAATAGCTTCTATTCTACTTAACCACCATAATTTTGGAGATATTTGTTCTAGCTGCAAGTAGTATTCTCAGAAGGTCAGCACCATCATTGTGCTTGCCAACTGTGGCTCAGAAAATCTATTCAATAATCACTCAGTACTTGCTAGAGACCAAGAATTGTGCTAGTTCTTTGGAATAAAACATGACTATGACTCAGTTTTTTTTTTTTTTTTTATGATCTAAAGAAGAAAAACATAAATAAATGCAGAATAATAAATGATATAGTATATACTGGGGGAGTTAGGGAGGATAAACCTGTAGGTGGTAACATGATCAAAGGCAATAAACGAGAAATTATATGCTGAGGATGTTCTATAGCAGGTGAGTCTCTTAGCTGCAGGATGATTTTGAGGGAAGGGAATGGTTTTATGAGCTCTACAACAGGTGAATGAATGTATTAAGGGTAATAAAGTCTAGAGCTGAGAATAGCAGTAATCAATGCTCTTGTAATGCTCTAATAAAATGTAATGAGGGTCCACATCAAGGTAGTGGTGCTAGAAATGATTAAATTGATTGATTGGATTTGGAAGAGAGGGTGATAGTTTAGCTTACTCTAAATGGTTGTACCAAAAATTAAATGTTCAAGAAGAGGACAATTTATCAATAGTAGAAAATTTGATTGATTCAGTTATTATTTGTTAAGTTTCAACTGTCCATATGCTATAGAAGTTATGATGACTACCCAGCAGTTAAATACATAAATCCAAAGATCAAAGAGGAACTAAAGAGCCTCTTGATGAAAGTGAAAGAGAGTGAAAGAGTTGGCTTTAAGCTCAACATTCAGAAAACTAAGATCATGGAATCCGGTCCCATCACTTCATGGCAAATACATGGGAAAACAGTGGAAACAGTGGCTGACTATTTTTCTGGGCTCCAAAATCACTGCAGATGGTGATTGAAGCCATGAAATTAAAAGACTCTTACTCCTTGGAAGGAAAGTTATGACCAACCTAGACAGCATATTAAAAAACAGAGACATTGCTTTGCCAACAAAGGTCCATCTAATCAAGGCTATGGTTTTTCCAGTGGTCATGTATGGATGTGAGAGCTGGACTATAAAGACAGCTGAGCACCGAAGAATCAATGTTTTTGAATTGTGGTGTTGGAGAAGACTCTTGAGAGTCCCATGGACTGCAAGGAGATCCAACCAGTCCATCCTAAAGGAGATCAGTCCTGGGTGTTCATTGGAAGGACCGATATTGAAGCTGAAACTCCAATACTTTGGCCACCTGATGCAGAGCTGACTCATTGGAAAAGACTCTGATGCTGGGAAAGATTGAGGGCAGGAGGAGAAGGGGATGACAAAGGATGAGATGGTTGGATGACATCTCTGACTCAATGGACATGGGTTTGGGTGGACTCGGGAGTTGGTGATAGACAGGGTGGCCTGGCATGCTGTGGTTCATGGGGTTGCAAAGAGTCGGACACGAATGAGCATCTGAACTGACTAACTGACTGACTGAAAGATCAAATTAAGTCTAGCCTGAAAAGAACATTTGATTTATGGGAGTTAGATTTGTGTTTTTGCTTACTTCAAAATTTATACATAAGTTTTGAATATTTATGTTGTTAAAGACATTACCCTTTAATATAATAGAAAGATCATTATTTTTGAACTTATTTTATATTTGTTTAGCTATTAGGCAACACTGTTAAATGAGTGGCTAGTATTGTAAATCCTAAACTTTGTCAGAAATACATGTTTTCTATGTTCTGCTTACTAACAGTTCTCAATGCTATCTTTAGTAATAATCTGTAATATTTAATCTGCTTATTTTATTGAAGTCATTTGCATTCTAGAAACTGAGAGAAGTTCTATTTGGTATTTTCAAAAATGAATATTTTATTTTGTATTTATCTTTGAATGTGTATGTATTTTGGGGCTTCCCCAATGACTCAGCAATTAAGAATTTGCCTATATCCCTGGGCTAGGAAGATCTCCTGGAGGAGGAAATGGCAACCCACTTCACTATTCTTGACTGAGAAATCCCACTGACAGGAGGTAGACTATAGTCTATAGAGTCACAAAGAATCAGACACGATTGAACATGCATTTGTATGCATAATTACTTTCTGGGACTTCCCTGGTGGCTCAGTGGTAAAGAATCTGCCAATGTGGGAGATGTGAGTTTGACCCCTGGGTCAGGAAGATCCCCTGGAGAAGGAAAAAGCAACCAATCCAGTATTTTTGCCTGGGAAATCCCAAGGACAGAGGAGCCTGGTAGGCTACAGTCCGTGGGGTTGCAAAGATTCGGACATGACTTAGCAAGTACAATACTTATGCTTTAATTTTAATTTCCTATACAATATAGAATAATTATCATATTATCAGAATCCCTGGGTATACCAGCATTACAGGAAAACTGAATTTAAATACTTCACTCAAGAGTTGAAGATATGTTTCCCTAAACAGACTTTGATAATCTGCTGGTAGAATATTATTTATGCTTAAATATAACAGTTTAATTTTAAAGGAAGTTTTTGTTTCCACAGATCTAGGGTAACATTTTTTGTAACACTTACAATATGCTAGGCACAGTGGACAATGCTACAGATCCTAATACAATTTTGCTCTCTCAATTTGTTTATTGTCTATTAGTGGAGTTATAGGAGTTATGGTCTCCCTTCTTTCCCCTCTCAAATCTGTGTCCACACTGGCCTGGAAAAAAGAGAATCATAAAAAGAACTATTAGTTCTGATCAAAATAAGAGGAGTTTGTTTTTAGTATGATGTCAGGACCCTTCCCTATTCCAACAAGAAGAATTCCATTCCCTGACTCATAATTTGGTCAAAGATTATGCTCTAGAATACATCTCGGAATATCTGATTTCCAAAAGGTTTAGTCCTTAATTCATTTCCAGTCTCGGCACATTGCTTCTGCCCTTTGTCATTCCTGTCCTTGTCCACTGTCAGGGTACCTCTTGATAAAATTGCTCTGCTCTGTGTCACTTTAGAGATGCAGTGCAATGCTATACTGAGAATACTTCTTCATGGATTATAAAATCTCAACAAAAGGATAATAAGACCAGACAGAGATTAATCCATTTCTTTTAGAAATGTTGCCTTTTATTCCCAGGTAAATATGCTCATTTGCATGGTTGAAATATAGCATACTGAGTTCCTTAGCCCCTTCCACCCTTCTCAGTCAAGCCTAAAACCCATGAATCACTGGCAAGTGTAATGAGGCTGTAAAAGAAGATGTGCTGGTGAAAAGATTGTGCCAGGTCCCTTTGGACTTTTCAGACAATGTTTGTTTGAGTTTACATAACACCACTGTCACACTATAAAGTGGCTCAAAAGTGACCAAATGCTAACCTGAAGTTGATTGTGCCCAATTTCAGATCAAGCACAACTCACTGTCTACAAGCTTCTTTCCTATTTGCAGCTTTTTCATTGAAATCAATGTTTGGTTAACCAAGCACTAAAATAGCTTCTAAATCTTAAGTTATCCATTTTTGTGCTACACGTATATTATACTCTTAATTTACAATTTACTTAACAGCATGCAGTGGATATGTCTTCATAATGAATATTCCTTGCAGATGTTACACACAAACAGCTTTTCTAAGATTAGTGCTCACTTTATCCCAAATTTGTTATCAATTTTATTGGCTATGCAATTTCTTTCCTTTGGTCAATCACTCTTTAAATTGGCTAGTTTAATGCATCACAGCAAATGATTTTCAGAAATCATTAGGCACATGAAAATGCATATTCAGCTCACACAGTTTTAATTGACCCCGTTCACACCTACCAACGGCACTGCTGCACAATCTGTCAACTTCGCTGCTCTTCATTTCGTTAAAGTCTGAATATACAACTTACTTGTAAAAATCTCTTCCCTGGACTTGTCCGCGTTATATTACCTTTTTGGAAAGAACTGATATGACATGCTTTTGTTAATAAGGCTTGCCCTGGTTTAGCCAACAAGTTCTTAGATAAGTGAATCTAGAACACAAAACTCAGAATAGTTTACAATGATGATTTTCAAAGGGGTGAATTTGCTCCTCTGGGGATGTGTTTGCAGATGTTTTTGATTGTCACAGTGGGAGAGGGGTTGCTACTGAGTGTCTGGTGGGTAGAAGCCAGGGATTTTGCTCAGCTTTTAGTGTATAGATTAGTCTCCTACAGCAAAGAAAAGCCCAGTTTAAAATGCCAATAATATTAGATTGAGATACTCTAGTGTACAGTATCCTATAAAAATGCATTTGAGTGGTGGGAGGTGGGAGGAAGGCTCAAGAAGGAGGGGACATATGTACACCTATATGATCCATGTTGATGTGTGGCAGAAATGAGCACAATATTGTAATTGTCCTTCAATTAAAAATAAATAAATAAATAAACCCTAATACACCTCCAGTGAACAAAAACTATGTATTATCAGTTAAAAAAAAATGTATTTGAGTTACATAGGATAAGGGCTGGTCATGAAATCTACTGTGAAGTCAGAGAAATTTGAGTTTCTCTGTCATGCTCCCCTTCCTCCATTTGATGCTACAGCCTAAGTTCTTGCCCTGATTACCATTCTGTCTTATAAACCTTCCTGGTTGTAACCCACTCCCTTAGAGCCACTTTTCACCTTATGCATATAAACATTAAAAAAATAAATAAATAAAAATTTCCAATAGTCTTATTAACCATAGAAAAACCTGTGCTAATCAATCCCTGTAACTCTATGCCAATAGAAAGTGGAAAGTCAAAGACATCATAATTCCTCTCATTTAGTTTGTTTTTAAAACAATTTTTCAGAATTTTATCTTGGAGAACCCATTTAAAATTTTCCAATACTTTTGTTTAATTTTGTATTTATAAATAATTGTATTCTGTCACTGTGTCAAATGCTCCTTTTAGAGCCTTCATAAAATAGTAGGAATTGAGTAAAACAGTGGTAAAATAAACAAATGCAAAGGGAAAACTGAACAGAGTATTAAAGGCATGACATTTGAACATTTCTAGTTGAACTGCTTCCATCTGTGCTATGGAATTTGTTAATGTATCTTGCAAAGGAATATTTTGTATGTAATTCTCTTTCTCATACCTTGTGGGGTACTGAAAGTCGAGAATTTACACACTTTATGTGTCTTTTCAAACTGCAGATCCTATCATACTATTATTCTACTGAAAATCTTTCACTACATTCCAATTACCAGACCACCAGAGGCCCTCTCAAGCCTGCAGATTCAGGATGAGGATTGGCCCTAGACTAGCTCTCCAACCTCTCTTCACTCTCTCCTGGAGCTCTGCATACCCTGGCCTTCATCCCACCACAGCTCTCTCTACCACTCCTTAGTGTTTTGTTTTGCTCTTTTCTTATGCTTTTCTCCATGCTGTTTCTTAATCATTCCTCAATATTGCCTGTAGAATTCAACTATTTGTATGGGAATACATCCCTGAACACTGTGGCATGGAACATTTTTACCTAGCTTACTAAATCATTCTACTATATCTTCTGTTGAAATTTTTTGATAGTGTGTCTACATATTCACTAAATAAGCAGATGTTGAAGAGTGGTCTATTCAAATTCTGACTTCAGTCAGAATTTGTATATAAGAATATATAATGTTATATATTATATAATTATAAAATACATTATTTGCTGAGTGTTTACTGTGTGTCAGGTACTATTCTAAGTTCAGGGAAAAAGGAATTAAAGCTCACTGCACTCAAGAAATTTACATTATACTGGGTATATAGATAATAAAACATGGTAAATGAGTCACATATTTAGTGTAGTAAATAGGGGTATACTTTATAAATATATAACTATGATATAATTTGTATATATTTTGTTTATAAGACATGTTCCATAGTATTAGAATTAATTATTTAGTTCAAAACATTGTTTAAAATGACTTATTCAGCAGATCACAGTATTCATACCTCTACTTAAGTTTAGGGTTGACCCTCTATTTCTTGACCAGACATCTTATTTCCAGCTCATGTTCCAAGAAAAATATAACTTGGGCAGCAGGCCTCCAGATTTTTTCAGAGCAAGCTGAGTAAACAAATAGCTATCTCAATCCTTTTCTTCTTAAACACGAGTAGCTCTTTCACTGTCAAAAACAATAAACCCGCTCTTTCCTTGTGTCTTATCAGTTGCTAAAACATTCTTTCTTCAGACAACTTCAAAAGCCACCCTACATTAATCACAATTCCATCTTTTCCCTGTTTTATTCTCTCCTTAGCTCTTACCCCTATTACTATACTAAATATGTGACTCATTTGCCACGTTTTATCATCTATACATTCAGTACAATATAAATTTCTTGAGTGAAGTGAGCTTTAGTTCCTTTGTCCCTGAACCTAGAATAGTACCTACACTCAGTGAACACTCAGCAAACACTGGTGAAAGAAAATGAATGGAAAAGAGGCCTAGATAAAACGTGTTGTTAAATTATGCTGAAAGAAAATAGTCTAATTTTTTTGAAAGTCAGGAATCTACATACAAAGTCAGTTTAACTTTTGTGATCTTAGCAAAATAACAGGCTTGTCTTTCTGGTATTTTTTTATACAATGGTATGTGTATTTAAAACATACACATGCACACAAAAATATGTGCACATACTTCTTTGCCTCTGAAATAGAGAAGAACTTTCGTTAGATATATTTTGAATATGAATAACTAATTTTTTAAAATTTCGTATATGAATCAATGACTTTATAAATATTGGATAATTTAACCACTATTAAACAATAATTTTGTTATGTCAGTTTATCTAAAGATAAAAACCTCTTTCATTATATCACATACTTGAACATTAAATAGGTATTTTTTAAAGTTGATACATCAAAAACTATAAATCTGTTTCATTCCTGATTCATAATATCCTCCTAAAATTATATTTAAAAGTGAAGGATTATATTTGCATTTAGATTTCAATTAGGAAAAAAGTACATATATAGTTATGTATATTTGCATCCCTCTTGAGCCATAAATAATCTAAGATTTATTGAAATTAAAGATTTGGTATTCTCTTCTCTCTTCAAAACAAAATTAATCAATACAAACATTTTTATTTGTAGAATTCACGTAGTACAATTACTATAAAACCCCCATTGCAGGAGGATTCTTTATCAGCTGAGCCATGAGGGAAGACCAAGAATACTGGAGTGGGTAGCTTATCCTTTCTTCAGCAGATTTACTGACCCAGAAATCTAACTAGGGTCTCCCCTGCATTGCAGACAGATTCTTTACCATCTTAGCTAAGAGGGAAGCCCACAATAAAACAAGGATAAGTAATTTATTGCTTAATCCTTCACTAACGTCAAATCCATTGATTTTGGAACTAGATTAGAAAAAAATATTGAGTGAAAAGAAAAAAACTAAGTAAGAAAGCCATCTAATGAGTGCACTTTACCATTGACAAAGAAATCAAATTACATTGAAATACTATAACCAAAATATTTTGAAATGAGTGCGACTTAGGGGAAAAACAAGATACAAGGGAAAAGAAACCAAAAATGTTTTAAGAATGATTCACTATGATATAACAACTTACTGAAAAAAAATCTTTGATGCCAAATATCCCTTAGAATTAATTAAACTGAAATATAAAGGACAAAATTATGTCCTTTAAGCTTTAAAGTTATGAGTATTTGCATGTGAAATAAAGGAGTGAGGGATGAAGTTGAAGGGGCAAGACTAGATGGAAGGAAACATGAAATTTAGAAGCAATTGTTATTTTCATAAAGTTTCCCACATTGCAATTCAGATGGGGGCAATTGCATAACTGAGATTCTTTTCTGAAGTGTTCTAATAGGATGGGATCCTGCTTCATGTTTCTCCTGAGTTACAAAAGCTGCCAACTTCAAGTTTGTTAAGGGTGGGCTGAACTTTCAAATTCTTCTAATCTATGAGATATGCCTTTTATCCTGTTATTTAAAGAAGAAAAAAATAAGCAAAAATATTATCCAGAAAAATGATAGGTGCAACAAATTCTGCTATTAGAAACTCCCTAAGAGTAGATTAGCACTCACCCTAGAGGAGATCCAGTGGAACATGGTTGTAGTGTAGACATAAAACTTTTAAAAACCCATTGGGGTAGAAAAACAAGAAAACAGTGTAGATTGCCTTAAAAAAATTCTACTTAAGGACTCACTAAGTGAAAGTCATTCAGCTGTATCCAACTCTTTGCTACCCCACAGACTGTAGCCTGCCAGCCTCCTCTGTCCGTGGGATTCTCCAAGCAAGAATACTGGAGTGGGTAGCTTGTTCCCTTCTCCAGATCTTCCCAACCCAGGGATCGAGCCTAGGTCTCCCACGTTGCAGCTGATTCTTTACTGTCTGAGCCACCAGGGAAGCCCAGGTGGAACTCACTAGTATTAAATTAAAATTTCTCTAAAATTTCACATGCGTCTATAAGCATCAGTATAGCATGTTATTTGATCTTTGAGGAAGAACAATTCAAGTTTATTAATGACCAAAACTGCATGGATGTAGTAGATCCAGATAATATATTATTTGAAAAGTTAAGCTGAGTTTGACATGGTCATTCAGTCACTTTAGACAAAAGGTGATTTTCTCTTTAAGTCATAATATTATAAATACTAAAAAGACATGTAAGTGATCTGGACACTGTGGAAATAACATTAGTATTTTACCCTTTTGCCACTGTCTGTGCATCACATTCCAAAACAGAAAGTAAGAAAACAAAAATAAAAATAACAATGTGTGCATGCTAAGTTGCTTCAGTTGTGGATGACTCTTTGAGACCTCATGGACTGTAGCCCACCAGGCTTCTCTGTCCATGTGATTCTCCTGGCAAGAATACTAGAGCAGGTTGCCATTTCTGTTCCTGGGAATCTTCCTGACCCTGGGATGGAACGTGAATCTCCTGCATTGCAGGCGGATTCTTTACCGCTGGGCCAGCTGGGAAGCCCTAAATAATAACAATAGAAGCACCAATTTAACTCTGAGAAAAAAACAAGAAGATCAAGTCAAGTTCTGATTCTTCAAATAAATAAAGTTGTGAGAGTACCATTTAAGTCTGAATTTTTGATGAAAACTACATTTATCCCTGACTTTAAAATGTGATAATTATATAAGATATTTGCTATTTCCCACAATTAACATATTAATGTAAATTTGTTACTTAGATAATCTTGCAGTTATTTTCCTATATTTCACTTGGCACGACAGTTCTACTAAAGTCAGACACACAACTTAGAAATAAAAAGTATACTGGTATTGTTTTCTAAATGTGTTTGCCTTCAGCTGTGACTTCCACAATACAGAAAAAACACAATTAATATGTACAGATCCTATAAAGTTACTTTGGATGTATCAGAATAATGTATCATTGTAAGATGAATTATAGTGCTTTAACTATTAAACTTTTAAGAACCATTGAAATTACACAAATATGTGAGTTACATGCACTTTTACATCAAGGGATAAAACATCATAATCATATATTATTGATATCTTTAAGGAGATAAAGTCAACTTCAAGGTATAGATTACTCAGTATTTCTAAATAACTACCGTTATATGTATACATTTATATATGTATAAATTATATATATATATATATTTGAAGTGAAATATGCAGAAAGTGAAGTGAAAGTCACTCAGTCATGTCTGACTCTTTGCGACCCCATGGACTATACAATTCATGGAATTCTCCAGGCCAGAATACTGGAGTAGGTAGCCCTTCCCTTCTCCAGGGTATTTTCTCAACCTAGGGATCGAACCAAGGTCTCCCTCATCGCAGGGAGATTCTTTACCAGCTGAGCCACAAGGGAAGGCCAAGAATACTAGAGTAGCCTATCCCTTCTCCAGCGGATCTTCCCGACCCAAGAATATATATTTAGGATATACATATTAACAGATACACATACACATAATTTTTCACTTTTGTTCTAACAAGGGCTCTAGCTCTATATAAGCATTCAAGAGACTAAATATACAAGGAAATCAGTGACTCACTAATTAAGCAAAACTCTCTCCACAATTTTTATATAGTATCCCTTGAAAAGACAATCCCACCCAAGAGAATGATATTCTAAATCTCACTTTAATAAAATACAGTTAGAGTTAGGCCTTAAAAACTGTTAGCTCATTTAGAATCACTTTCCCAAGTTTTTAGGACTAGACATATTTGCCAGCAGCTGAGCAATTCCCTCTTTCCCTCAGCCTGTGCAGTAAACTTTACATATGTGGGAAGCACACTCTTGTTAGGCCTTATCCAGGCAGCTTTTCAGAGTCTGTGCATTTCCCGATTAAACTGAGCAGGTGGTTAAATATTCAAGGTCACTTGAGGGACAAAGTTTAATGTAGTTCATGGAAAAATGTAGGAACATGAAGGAAAAAGCAGCATTACTTTACTCCTTTTACCAACTTATATCCCTTCAACAACCTAAGGAAGCATCAGTTATTGCTTTTCCTATAAATTATGCCTATTTTGATGTGATACCATTTTGATGTTCCAGCTTGACTGGAAGGAGTAAATGTGAAATATTTCCTCCACTGTGGTAAGTATACCAGCTGATAGGAACCACATTTGAAGTTCAATCAGAAACACTTTAAGTTGTCAGAAGTGACCCTTTTACTTAGTTCTATCATGCCAAATTTAGGAATATTTTATTTGAGTAAGCATCTGGAATATAGTTCATCAAATAATCAGTAGATTTAATGCATATATGTATCAAATGTTCACACACTCCCCAGAGGAAGGTACTAAGTGATAAACATGAAAAGGTAGAAATAGCCTATTAAATCAAATACTTGCTTCAGTATATCTGAGATTTGCCTTTAAAATGACTGTTTGAGAACATTTTTCTTGCTCTTTGAAAATATTTTCTATTTGATCATAGCTGTATTCAAAGTATCACCAACATTCTTTCAATACTAACTCATGCTTCAAATAAACACGCCTTGTTTCAAGTTATCCCTTGTTCTGCAGAGAAATATCAACCCATTTTCAAGACAACACAAAGCCACCTCCTCCATGAAGTGGGAAAATTATCTACTTATCCTTCCTCATTTTTTCCTTGAAAATAATCCAAATTTTCTTGTCCCAGAGAATGGATATAGTCTCACTACTGAATTGAATATTCTGTGAGGGTGGAGATATGGCTGACTTCCCTCTTCATGCCCATACTTTAGTTTATATTAAATACACAGTATTTTTGACTTTCTGAATGATATAATTGAATAAATGAAAGACAGATATTACATAAGTACTTTTAGTGTAGTATATGTTACAGTAAAATGGGAAAATAATAAAATAAGAGGTTTTCCTGGAAGATAATTGAATAAAAGTACACTGTGGAAAAATGTGAAAGCACTGACTATGTAATGACTCTAAGTAAACTAGGAATAAATCAAAGTTCACAGAAAAATGGCAATCTTATCAAAAAGAATGATAGGATATGTATTTGATTTTGTGAATACCAATTTCAAAAGTAGCCTCATTATTGGACACATATTTTATTATGGAAGCAAGTTACATTGAATTTCAAATACTCTATTCACTTTGGATATGAAACAAATTCACATAAGGAAGCATAAGCATTTTTTGGCTATTGAGAACTAATAACTATATCTTTGCCGTATAGTCAGCTGAGATACTAAGATCTGAAACTACACCCTATTGTTAATGTTAATAGGACTTTGTGCTATTCCTGTCTTCATTATCTTGACTTTATTATTTCAGAGTCTACTGACCAGGTGAAGGGTTTGATTATCCAAATTTTGTTTGAAAAGAACAAATGTTTGTTTGAAACATCCAATTTTCAGTAAATTCTGACTTAATCTTCTCCACCACAAGGCACTATGTACTATCTAGGTTTGGGTAAGTTTTGTTTTCTACCTCCACCATAGTAAGCAATAAGTTCAAATTTGTCTTACCTTCTTATCAATAAGTTGCATTGGTGTTATTTGGGGAGTAAGTTTAGGATATAGTCAACTTATATATTCAAATGGACTTTTGTATATCCAAAGAGAAAAAAAAAAAGAAAAGTAAAGATAGTCATTCTCAGGACATTATAGGGACATTTACTTCTCCCACCTCAATGTTGAAAGTAAATATAGATTGTTGAAGAAGAAAGTAATGGGAAGAGGAAGGAATGATAAGTAGAAAGGTTTAGCTTTAGAAATAAATGCCTAGGATAAACATTTGTGAACAATGAAACCCTGAAAATTACAGCACTTTTATTTAATGTCGTAGTATCAGCTTTACTGAAGTTCACACACAAACACGTGAAGAAACAGAAGAAATTGAAGTAGGCAAGAAATGCCACTCAGACCAAGAAGACAGCTTCATTTCATTTAACTGTCTCATTCACGATTAAACCTCTGGACCCTGAAACTTAATAAATGCTGAGAGGCTGTGTGAAGAGAAAACAATCTCTGATTCTTAAGAGAGCAATTGAAATCTCTGAATAGGAGATAAAACATTCCATTTAAAGCAGTGTAGGCAATGATCGCATTACAAATTTCTTGACAGAGATTTCTAAAACAGACTCCATATTAGGTAATTCTAACAATGCAGGATAACACAGAAAATTATGATTTTTAAAAGGTATATGAAAGCCTTGT
Source organism: Bos indicus (assembly GCF_029378745.1). Lineage (NCBI taxonomy): Eukaryota > Metazoa > Chordata > Mammalia > Artiodactyla > Bovidae > Bos > Bos indicus. The sequence continues at coordinate 34,008,147 of NC_091760.1, read as the reverse complement.
TATCACAGAAAATACTACTATGAGTTTAATAGGGCAAGTATGATTTTTCTTTGTTTCTCTGCCCTTGAATCAAATGAACAGAAGAAATATAATGAAATACGAAAGTGAAAGTCTCTCAGTCATGGCCGACTCTTTGCGGCCCCATGGACTATACAGTCCATGGAGTTCCCCAGGCCAGAATACTGGAGTGGGTAGTCATTCCCTTCTCCAGGGAATCTTCCCAACCCAGGGATCAAACCCAGGTCTCCCGCATTGCAGGCAATGGATTCTTTACCAGCTGAGCCACAAGGGAAGCCCAAGAATACTGAAGGGGGTAGCCTATCCCTTTGCCAGCAGATCTTCATGACCCAGATATCAAACTGGGGTCTCCTACATTGCAGGTAGATTCTTTACCAACTGAGCTATGAGGGAAACCCATATTAAAAGGATTAATCACTTCTGTATGTATGAAATTATATTATTTACAAAGAAAAAGGATATTTTTAAATCTCTTGAGTAAGGTTAAAGGTTTTCATGATTTTTTTTTTTTAAACAAGACCTATCATTTTTCAGGGCTTTGCTGGTGGCTCAGATGGTAAAGAATGCGCCTGCAATGTGGGAGACCTGGGTTCAATCCCTGGGTTGGGAAGATCCCCTGGAGACAGGAAAGGCTACCCACTCCAGTATTAAAACTCTCATACTTTCACCCATTATTCCCTAATTCTAACTGAGCTTGTTGGTATTTAAATATTTCATAGGTCTTATTATCATAACAATATGGTCATACTTTTGACTGGCAATTCATAAAGAAGGATGGGCTTCCGAGTATACATTTTTGTTTGTCTGTTCATTTTGTCTCACTGCATTTAAGGATGCATTAAAGGAAAACAACTTTACTACTAAAAATTGATATCCCAAGGGGTTTACATGAAATTCCTTTGCTAAGATGTGATGGTTATTTTATTTTGTCATTTGACTGGGCCATGTAATGCCCAAATATCTGGTCAAATATTATTCTGGGTATTTTTGTAAGGCTGATTTGGATAAGATTACCATTTAAATTGGTATATTGAAACAAATTGCCCTGGGGTTTCCTAGGTGGCACAGTGGTAAAGAATCCATCTGCCAATGCAAGAGACATAAGAGACATGGATTTGATTCTTGGGTCAGGAAGATCCCCTGGAGAAGAAAATGATGACCCACTCCAGTATTCTTGCCTAGAGAAAGGCATGGACAAAGGAGCCTGGTGGGCTACAGTCCATGGGGCAAGTAGTTGGACATGACTGAATGACTGAGCATGGGCATGAAAGCATTCTCTATATTACAGAGTAAACCTCATTATACTAGTTGAAAGCCTAAATAAAAACATAAAAACTGAGTAAGAGAATATTTTCTGTCTAATCATCTTTTGAATGAGTCAGGAGGTTGGATTTTTCCCACCTCCTGACTTGATCTGAAACAGCTTTCCTGGGTCTTGAAACTGCAGACTTTTGGACTAGAAACACATCATCAGATCTCTTGGGTTTCCAGTTTGCCAAATCACCTGCAGACTTTGGAGCTCACCAGCCTCCATAATTATGTGAACTAATAGTAAAAAGCTTATACGCCCTTCTATTGGTTTTATTTATTTCAAGAATTATGATTACTAATGCATAAGGTCAATTAACAGAGAACTTTAAATTTAAACTAATTTACATGAATATATAAAAGATTAGTTGTTAGCAACTGACCTAGCCTAAATAAAGACTGAAGAAAGCATATCTCAGAAAGAATGGGGATAAATCAATTATTTCTGATACTATCAGGGGAATAAAAAGGAATGGGGCATTTTGCAGTTGATCGGAGACTGCAGAACAGAGCACTGCACACCTGATGACAACGTGACACCTTCAGAGGAGGTGATGGGATGTAGGAAAGAGAAAGGGAAGATGTTAAGAGAGGCTGAGAGATAGAAGAACTCATTAGAAGTAGGGGCCGGTTGAATCTGATGACTTCCTCCCTTAGTTAATAATCTTGCCTGACAACAACCTGGCTTGGAGGTAAGCTCCCTGAAAGGAAATTTTCTTGAAGGTATGGAGGTATATGCTTTTGAATTTTTGTACTAAAAGATCCTACTTTATTTCCAGGCTTAGTAACTTCTCTGGACAAAGGTCTGTGGGTAGAGTCATCGATGCACTACAGTCTAGAACAATTTTGGTACCTAACTATGACAGTCATTGCAATAGAGTGTTTAGGATTTTTATGTCATTTTAAAGCAATAGGAAAATAACAGAGTTAAGATTTGAAAAATATCTTAGGAAGATTTTGAAGTTTCTAGTCCATGCTTCAGTAGCCTTTATTCAACATCTCTACTCAGTTTTGACAGTATGCTTTCTCCATATGCACATGGGGATCCACGTATGCTTGTTGAAGCACAGCTTAGTCAAACGGCATGAACAGTAGAATAAAACAATTTTGAGTGTGAATCCTAGCATGGCTACTTTCTATCTGTATAACATTGGCTTTTTTATTTTATCTTGTTTTTCAGTCTCTGCATTTTTAAAATGTGAGCAGTACTATTTTAAATCTTATTGTAAGCATTAAAGATAGGAAATGAAAATGGAGCCAAAAATGCACATTTATGGTATCCCTGTCAGCCTAAAGTTTCTCATGGAAGTGTCTCCCTGTCAAGCTCAGTGTCTTGCCTGAATTCTGCTCCCCAACACCCTCCTCTCAGATCTTTCCATCCTGTGTCATACTACAAGTAATCCTTGTTCATTGGTTGATTATAATAACTGAAAAATATTTGCTGAGGTCTTAAAGTGAAAGCATTAGCCCCTCAGTCATGTCCAACTCCCTGCGACCCCATGGACTATAGTCTGCCAGGCTCCTCTGTCTATGAGTTTCTCCAGGCAAGAATACTATAGTGAGTAGTGTTCCCTTCTTCAGAGGATCTTCTGGACTCAGGGATCTGTTAGATAGTTAAATAGGAAAAAGGACTCCAAAATGGTGGTGGCTAAAAGACAAAGCAGGGAAAAGCCCATGAAAATAGAACAAAGGAAGGTTCGAAGACTGGAGCAAGGACCTCAGGTAAAACAAACAGCCCTCCTGGCTAGCCCAAATTTCGTAGGACAGGCTCAGGGGGAAGAGAAAAATAATATATATATATATATATATATATATATAAAGAGGAGCCAAAATTGGGCCAGGGTCTACTCTTCTCTTCAAGTCTTTTGGGTTGGCCTGTGCTCATGCCTGGAGGATGTATTTTCCTTTGCTTTCTAAGTAAAACTGAGCTGTAACAGTGGTCCATCCAAGGAAATTACATGGGGCTATAACACTGATCTGTCCATTGCTTCAAATTTTTGTTGTGACAAAACAGAACTGAGGAAATTACAAACTTATCCAACAGATCAAACCTGGGTCTCCTGCATTGCAGGCAGACTCTTTACCATCTTAGCCACCAAGGAAGTCCTGAGGTCTTAAAAGCCTGTCTTGTAAATACAGTATTTGTACTTCATTTTTAAGAATTTAAAAGCTAATCAGAAACATTAATACAATAAAGGTTATGTCTTCATAAAATAGGGGCAATAAAGGCTTGGGTGTACCTTGAATGCACCATTTACAGCCATCAATTTCATTCAGAGGACTGGATCATTAAGTATGTGTGTGTGGGTAGGTGTGTGTGGGGGGGATAGGTGTGTGTGATAGACAGAGAGAGAGAGAGAGAGAGTGGCTGTAAGAATACAATTATGTTTTTGGGCATACCTTTACAAAGATAAAATTTGTGAAGGAACCAAGGAAGGAGGAGGGATGGTCCTTAAAGAGAGAAATAAGCCCAGTTTTTAGGTTGCAGTTTTGACTCAAAGTTGTTCATGAACAAAGCACAGAAGGTTCAAGAAGCATAGTTAGAAATCTCTTCTTTGGCTTTTGGGCTCACGTAAAAAATTCTGGTATTTAATGTAGAATAAAAAAATAAATTTAATAACAAATGCTGGAGAGGGTGTGGAAAAAAGGGAACCCTTCTACACTTGAGAAAGTCAATTTCTAGGTACATTGATAAGAAGTCCCAAGTCCCTGAGGAGGAGAGAGGGGTCTGGAATTCTCAAGGAGGATGTTCCTTAATCTTAGTCACATAATTCTTTTTTTTTTTTTTTTTTCCTTTAAACCCAGAGCTGGTGATTGCACAAGAAAATAACCCAGCTTAAATTCTGTACTAAAGATTATATAATAACAATGTATCCTGCTCGAGGACAGTTTCTCCTTCTTAAAAACCTTCTGACTAATCCTGTTATCTTAAAATGTATATGATGGGAGTGGGTTTGGTAAGATCTGTACAGCCTTGAGGCATTCTTTTGATTTATTGTAATAACCAATTTAAAAAGTATATAGCTCCCTTGCTAAGACTAGCAGGGAGGGGGGCACTCTCCATCCCCATTTTGTTCTTTTTTTTTTTTTTCGTCTTTTTTTTTTTTTAAACCTTACATAATTGTATTAGTTTTGCCAAATATCAAAATGAATCAGCTTTCTCTGTCCTTTTTAATTTTAATAAAAGCTCTTGAGTGATAAAGCCTAGTCCGTGGTCCAGAACCTAAATCTCCTTTGGAGATCACAAATCCAACACTGTTCACCATAAGCTATCATACTGTTGGTGAGAATGTAAGTTGGTGCAGGAACAGAATGGAAGTTCCTAAAAAAATGAAAAATAGAGTTGCCACGCTAGTGTTAGTCACTCAGTCATGTCCAACTCTTTGTGACTCCATGGACTTCAGCACACCAGTTTCCTCTCTCCATGGAAATCAGATAAGAATACTGATGTGGGTTCCCTTCTCCAGGAAATCTTTCCAACCCAGGGATCAAACTCAGGTCTCCTACATTGCCATAAGAACCAGCAATTCCAGTCCTGGGTATATATCTGAATGAAACTATAATTCAAAAAGATACATGCACCCCTATGTTTATAGCAGCATTATTTATAGTAGCCAAGATATTTAGGCAATATAATTGTCTATCATCAGAGGAATGGATAAAGAAGATGCAGTATGCATATATATATATATATGTACACATATATGTATTAGAATATTACTCAATCATAAAAAAAGAATGAAATAATGTCATTTCCAACATGATATCACTTATATATGGTATCTAAAATATTGCAAAATGAACGTATCTACAAATAGAAACAGACTCATAGACAGAGAACACACTTGTGGCTGCCAAGGGGGAGGGAAGTGAGGGGACGGATAGATTAGGAGTTTGGAGGTAGCATATACAAACTATTACATAATATATAGAATGAATATACAACTAGGTCCTAATGCATTGCACAGGGAATTATACTCAATATCTTGTGATAAACCATAATGGAAAAAGACATGAAAACGTATTTATATGTTTGTGAGTATATATATATACTCACACACACACACACACATATATATATATATATATATATATATATACATATATACTTAACCAGAGAAGGCAATGGCACCCCACTCCAGTACTCCTGCCTGGAAAACCCCATGGACGGAGAAGCCTAGTGGGCTGCAGTCCATAGGGTCACTAAGAGTCAGACACGACTGAGCAACTTGACTTTCACTTTTCACTTTCATGCATTGGAGAAGGAAATGGCAACCCACTCCAGTGTTCTTGCCTGGAGAATCCCAGGGACGGGGGGAGCCTGATGGGCTGCTGTCTATGGGGTTGCACAGCGTTAGACAAGGCTGAAGTGACTTAGCAGCAGCAGCAGAGATTAACACTTCATTGTACATCAACTATATTTAAATTAAAAAATAAAATTTAAGCCTTTAAAAGGTGGCATATACTTTCAAATTATAAGCATACAGTCTTATGACATAAAATCAATTTTCCTTGGTATCTGAAATTTACCTGAAATATGGTATTATATACTTTCTGAAGGTTTGAAATGTTGACACGTGCTGTCAAACCTTGCTAATTCTCACTTTTCTAATGTAAAAACTTAATAGTTCTCACAAACTACTCCAATGTCTCAACTGTCTTCCCTGAAACTACTTCAGGAAATGATTCCATAATAATTAAAAACTTACCAATTTTGCAGAAACTTCAATATAGGCAATTTTTCATATTCTATGATAGAATATATTTAAAACAAATTCTAAACAAAACATTAAGTTTGAGAGGTTCAACTGATATGCTTGTTGCATATGTACATGCAGTGGCTTAACTGAATGAGTTAATTTAAGTAAATAATAAAATGCTCTAGTACTGTCTCAAAAAATTAGCTACTTGATATTGTTTTCTTCACTATAGGTTGCTTTTCTTAATTTCTGAATGGTATTTTTAAAAGATTATGCCCCAAATTATTGCTATTCCTTAATAAGCAAAAAAGACCAAAAATTACCTCTAGCTTATTACACTAATTACATCATTTCCCTTATTTTTGAAGATTTTAAAAAGAATTTGTGCATATTATTTTATAATTTCCCAATATCTGCCCTTTTCCTACTGCTAGATGAGTACCATTAGTAAATATGTGCATTTCTTTTCCAGATAAAAATGCACGGAGACTAATGAAGACCTACTACCTTTCCTCAGTATTGTTGTCCTTATTCAGAAAAAGTGTTCTGTGGCAACTATTTCACTATAGACTACAGAATAAACTACAAGTGCCTTTACCTGACTGAGAATCATTATTACGCATCTGACCAGTTGGGCCATGCAAAGTTTTCATTGAAAGTATGAGTGTTTGAATATTGTCTATAGTAGATATAAACAAAGAAAAAAAGCGTTGAATCTTATAAACATAGGGCCTTCTCCCATGAAAATTTCAAAGCAACGCAGTAGCAGTCTTATTTATCTACTTTATTCTCTATAGAAAGTTATTTAAAACAAATCCAAATGGTGGTGTGAGAATTTCATGGCAACTTATCAGGGAAATGGAGACAGTTTTAATAAAGATTTCAACACCTTAATTTAAGTGTAGAGTTAAATTATAGCTGTGTTTCCTTAAAACACAATTTATTTTTTCCATTGTTTGCCAGAGTATCTTCTCTGTGACTTGATTCTATTACAAAATTTTTCCTAAAAGCCTTTATTGTAAAATAATCTCAACTTTATAAAACCAATAGAAAAAAAAAAAAATTCTGTCAGGGGGAGTATGTAATTTCCTTGGTTCTGTCTCACCGCAGCAAAAATTTGAAGCGACAGACAGACCAGCGTTATAGCTCAGTTTTAATGACAAGCAAAGCAAAATACATCCTAGAGACATGAGGGTGGGCTGACCCAAAAGATTTGAAGAAAAGAGAAACTCCTGGCCCAATTTTGGCTCCTCTTTTTATATGCTTTTTCTCCTCCCCCTGAGCCTGCCCTATGTAAATTGGCTAGCCAGGAGGGCTGTTTGGTCTACTTGAGGTCCTCACTTAGGTCCTCAGATCTTCCTTTGTTCTATTTTCATGGGCTTATCCTTTCTTTGTCTTTTAGCCAGTGCCATTTTGGACTCCTTTTTCCTAGTCTAACTACCTAACACTTCCAATCCAGATTCCCCAATTATGTACATTTTATATCATTTGCTCTAATTTTCTATCATACATAAATGTATTCATATTATTGTTTTCTCTGACCAAGTTGATATTACTCTGATTACTACAGTGCATATTTTCTACAAGTAAGGATAATCCTATACAAAATTACAGTCCAAAAATTAAAATCAGGAAACTGATATTTATATATGATCCATGTCACAGAAAAACTTAAATTATACTAATTGTCCAGTAATCCCCTTTACAACAAATAGACCCAAACAAGTCCTGCTTGGCATTTAGTTGTTAAGCTTTCCATGTTCCCTTCAATTTCAAACAGTTCCTTGACTTTTATGACTGGCATTTTTTTTTAATAATTAAAGACTAATTATTTTATAGAAAGTCATTCAATTAGAGCTTATTGGATGTTTTGCCATGGTTAAATTCATATTATGCATGTGGGAAGAAATGAAACAGAAGTCATGCTATATTTTCATTGCATCCTATCAAGACAATGCTTTTAATTTTTCCTACCACTGAAGATGATAACTTTGTTTACTTTTATAGGTGTTTTGTTCTTGGATTCCTCCCAAAAGATGTAAAATTATACTCCTTATCCTTTTGACTCATAAATATTTAGGGACAGATTCACTGAAGTTATATAATCCTTCCATTCTTCATCAGATTTTCTCCCACTAGTTTTTGCATCTGCTGAACAGTTTTGACTAAAGTCAAAGTGTTGTTTTTCTAATTCCACCTTCATTCATTAGCCAGTATCTTCCTGTAGTAAAGAGTTTTCTCTTCTCCCAAAGGATTCATTCATTTATTTATTTACATCAATATGGATTCAGAGTTTCTTATTTTATTTAAGAGGTTATAATCCATCACATCCATTATTTATTTTGGTGTTCAAATTATCCTTTACTTGGCCAGTTGGGACTTATTATTCTTTGAGCCCTTCTTTAATTTCTGACACAACAAAATATTCTAGGATTTTATTCTAAGATTCTATTCATTTTAAATTTTCTCTCCAAACTCTAGAATAAATCATTTCTCCAAGAAGAAACCCATATCTAGGTGTCATGTGTTGCTCTTTGCTACTGGGATAGCAAGGCTTCTCAAGGAGGAAAATGTGTGCTCACTACACCCCCCCACCCCTGCCACACACACACAACCACACACACACACACACACACACACATACATATATATATGCATAATATATATATATATATAGAGAGAGAGAGGGAGTTATAGTTATTTCTTTTTTCAATCTATATGTAAAATTATAATATGTAATGGTAGAGTTTGAAAATCTTGGCATTTTTTCAAGCTTTTCATATTTGTAACTTCTCCAATTGTGAGAATTTTGACACACATTAGTGACACATATTCTATTTACTCTATTAGTAACCAATTTCCTAACTGTGCCAGGCTGTCGCTTGACTCAGTCTCTTACCTTCATAAGTGCTGACCCCTACTAAGCAATGACATTGCTTGATCACCTTTTTATTTGGCTCCTATTAATATATTTCACAGATCAGTTTTGTTCTCTTTTCTTCTTACTTTTCTTTTTTAATTAACTCCTCATTAGAAATAAGAAAGGAAAGAAGTGGGTGTTGGAGGAGGAGGAGAAGAAAAGGAAGAAGAAGGAAGGAGAAAATAAAGGAGGAAAAGAAAGGGATAATGGAGAAGGAGAATTGCTTGTTTAAAATAGTAAGTTTGCCAATGAGCCTCAAAGTGTCCCTGCATCTTGTAACATAAGACTACACAAAGTAGAGGCTTCTACCATTTTCTGACCTTTGGAAAACTTGATTGTGTACTATTTCCGCAGTGTTCTCCCTGTCTTTCTCGTCCTACCTTTTGTTCCAGCCATCCTCGTCATTTCTGCGCCCTCACCCACCTTGTTCGTGTTAGTCTTCCTTCCATATCCATCTTCTCTCTGAACATTCTTCCTAGTTTCCTTGTACAACTTTGAATGTTTCAAAGGTCTGATATTTTCTTGTATGTTATGGTCACATCCATTTAGTTCATTCACTGCGATTGCAAAGTGGTTAAGGCAAAAAGACTTTCTTTTCCCAGAGCATTAGGATCTTCCATTGCATTTGTTACAAGCCTTTAATGGTAAATTTTCAAGTTTCCTAAGCTGTGTTTACTCTTTGAAATGATTTGAATGAGTAACTGGTTCTCAGAAAATTATAATTTTGAAAGGTTAACATTTGAAAATTACTAAAAATCACTTTTGGAATCAGGCCTTGCTCTATTTTTTAAAAGCCAAGCAGTCCTCTTTTTTCACCAATAACTGAGTATAACATTAAGGAAAACAAGGTGAAATGGTTTCTGGAAATTGTACAAAAATTATCTAAGAGCTAGAGCTATTTTCAACAACATTTCTGTCTTCACAGGAATCAGATCTTAAAAAAATATGTAAAATAACCTGCTTTATTAAATACCACCCTGCATATCCAGATAAATAAATAGGTAAGTAAATAGAGACATAGATAGATAGATAGGCATTTAGAAGGGTAGGAGAATCATTAAGGAACATTAAGCATTACAGATCATCTTTATTGATCTGTTATTTGCAACAATAAGTTATTAGATATACACAAACGGCATTCTAAAAAATAATCATAATATGTTGTCTTCCTAGTAAAACTAAAATATTTAATGAAATGACATAAAAAAAAAACTTATTTCCCAAGATAAATTACTCTGTGAAGGTTTATCTCGAGATTTATAGAACTGTCTTGTTCCATGTGTGTACACAGAATTTCACAAAGGAAATATTTGTATATACTTTGTGTTCGTAATTGAAAATGTAATATTTTAAAACATGTCAAATTATTAGAAATTCTAGGGTTTTAAACCAAATAAGCTCCATATTTATTCATAACTGGCTAAACATGAAGACATAAAAATCAGGGTTTGAGCCCTGGGTCAGGAGGATCCCCTGGAGGAGGGCATGGCAATCCACTCCAGTACATCTGCCTGGAGAATCTCATGGACAGAGAGCCAGGTGAGCCACAGTCTATACTGTTGCAAAGAATCAGATATGACTGAAGTGAGTTAACACACACATGTGTGTTAAAACTTCCATTTTTGAAGTTTTAAAAACGTAAGTTTGGCTCATCTCAACTATCAAAAAAATAAAGATTTTAACATGTAGTGAATCTTTACCATACAGTAGACACTGTGTTACATATATTTTAATATTCACAATATTTTTATAATTATGTTGCCAATTTGTAAAAAGCAGAAACCAAAAAATCTCTTTGGGATTTAAACATTTTGGTCTAAGTTCAGAGCCCCTGCTCTTAAGTACTAGAATAATCATCTTTCGTTCAGACCTATCTCCTGAGATATTATCTGAAAAATTATGTGAGTATGTGATATTTATGCGTTATCATATTATTATCAGACTTAGATTGCTAAAAGGGAGAGTGCCTATACGGGTGGATTTCAGAACGGCATCTATCCCTAGGTTATTCTAGGTTTAGGTTTAGGTATCCTAGTTTATTGTTTATGGTAAAATTATAGTTACAAATTTCTTACCTAAAACAAATCCTACAATCAATAGTAATAGTTAATTGTTTAATGAGCATATTAATCTACATAAGGAGTGTGCAAATATATAAAAGCCAATGAATTTCCTGTAAGCAACCTCGATGCAGTATCAAGAAGTGAAAATGTCTTTCACACTGTGAACATATATTTTGAAATACATATTTATAAGTCAAATTATACAAAGAAAAAGAGAAAGCATTTCAGTGAGAAACTGTCATGCTCACGATTTCACACCTTGTGACTTCATTCTGATTGGTCTTCCAATTCCCCATGTATTTACAGCAACCCATCTAACTAAGTTTAGTTTATGCCTGAACTCCACTCAAATACTTGCCTGTTCTTTGTATCATAAAAACAAACAAACCCACTATGAGGTACCATTTCACGCCAGTCAGAATGGCTGCGATCCAAAAGTCTACAAGCAATAAATGCTGGAGAGGGTGTGGAGAAAAGGGAAGCCTCTTACACTGTTGGTGGGAATGCAAACTAGTACAGCCACTATGGAGAACAGTGTGGAGATTCCTTAAAAAACTGGAAATAGAACTGCCTTATGATCCAGCAATCCCACTGCTGGGCATACATACTGAGGAAACCAGAATTAAAAGAGACACGTGTACCCCAGTGTTCATCCCAGCACTGTTTATAATAGCCAGGACATGGAAGCAACCTAGATGTCCATCAGCAGATGAATGGATAAGAAAGCAGTGGTATAATAGGCTCCAGTTTCATCCACCTCATTAGAACTGATTCAAATGTATTCTTTTTAATGGCAGAGTAATACTCCATTGTGTATATGTACCACAGCTTTCTTATCCATTCATCTGCTGATGGACATCTAGGTTGCTTCCATGTATGAAACGAGATGCCAGTCCAGGTTCAATGCACGATGCTGGATGCTTGGGGCTGGTGCACTGGGACGACCCAGAGGGATGGTATGGGGAGGGAGGAGGGAGGAGGGTTCAGGATGGGGAACACATGTATAACTGTGGTGGATTCATTTTGATATTTGGCAAAACTAATACAATTATGTAAGGTTTAAAAATAAAATAAAATTAATTAAAAAAAAAAAAAAGCAGTGGTACATATACACAATGGAGTATTACTAAGCCATTAAAAAGAATACATTTGAATCAGTTCTAACGAAGTGGATGAAACTGGAGCCTATTATGCAGAGTGAAGTAAGCCAGAAAGAAAAACACCAATACCGTATACTAACGCATATATATGGAATTTAGAAAGATGGTAACGCATATATATGGAATTTAGAAAGAGACAGTGAAAGAGACACTGATGTATAGAACAGTCTTTTGGACTCTGTGGGAGAGGGAGAGGGTGGGATGATTTGGGAGAATGGCATTGAAATACGTATAATGTCATAGATGGAACGAGTCGCGAGTCCAGGTTCAATGCACGATACTGGATGCTTGAGGCTGGTGCACTGGGACGACCCAGAGGGATGGTATGGGGAGGGAGGAGGGAGGAGGGTTCAGGATGGGGAACACATGTATACCTGTGGCAGATTCATTTCGATATTTGGTAAAACCAATACAATATTGTAAAGTTTAAAAATAAAATAAAATTAAAAAACAAACAACCAACCAATAACTTCTGTATTTTTGGACTGAGAGTTTTTGCTTTATTTTGTTTGACTATTCATATAATATTTTAACATTTAATTGTATACTGGGCTTCCCAGGTGGCTCAGTTTTAAAGAATCCCCCTGCCAGTGCAGGAGTCAGAGGAGACATGGGTTCAGTCCTTGGTGGGGAATATCCCCTGGAGAAGGAAATGGCAACCTACTCCAGTATTCCTGATGGTATAATCCCATGAAAAGAGGAGCCTGGCAGGCTAAATTCCTCTGGGTCACAAGGAGTCAGATACAACTGAGCAACTGAGCACGAAACACACAGCAATCATATACTACCTTAAGTTTATTCATATATTTTCTTTTACTGTTATATATTATAGCTTTTAGTAGCATAATCATGCCTTGTCTTTTAGTAGATTTTATCATTTTGCAGGTAAAATTTCTGTAAAATACTTCCAGCAAAGTATCAAAAAGCTAAATACACAGTACATTCTCAATAAATATATAAAGAATGGAAACAAACTAAAAAAAAATTGAAAAAGGAAAGAAGTTATGAGAGTGAAATAGATACAGAAACAAGATCGTGCCAAAACAAATCAAGAGCACTATAAGTCTCAAATCCAAAAGAGCTTCCTCTTTGCAGTTTTCCTCCCAATGCAAACATCTATGATTCTCTTTTATGACCTACCTCAGTAGATGCTATTAAGCCAACACAATTGAACATTGTTATGTCTTATTTATATTATTCATCTTCTACCTTTTTTTTCAGTCCACAACCTAATGTGATGCTAAAATAGAACAGGGACCGAGAGAATGCTGATGGGTTGGATGAATGATTTATTTGCTACACTGAGTAGAAGATTTAACAGTTGATTAGAGAGGAGAGAGGAAGTAAGGAAATTGTTATTGTGTTCTCATTTATAAAAAGTGCTATTAAATATTTGGTGCTCTTGAATAACTTGAAGGAAAGATTCATTCTAGAAGACATGTAGAGATACTAGGATAGTGTTAAGCAAGAGGTTTCTGGGTCCAGATTATATGAGTTCCTATTCTAGTGTTATGAATTTGGAATTTTTGTATAACCTCTCATTGGATCAGTTTTATTAGCCATAAACCTTTGTTATATTAGCATGTATGTTAAATTGTTGCTGTGAGGTTTAAATGAATTATTATGTATCACCATGTAGAACAGAATTTCTCAACCACAGCACAATTGACACAGATAATTCTTTGGTGTGGGAAGCTGTACTGTATATGCAAGATGTCTAGCAACAGTCTAGACTTTACCCATTAGATACCTATAGCACTCCCACTCCCAACATTCAACAATGGCTCCAGACATTGCCAAATGTCTCCTGGGGGAAGAATCACCCTCAATTAAGAAATTCTGGTCTAGATGTTGCTATACATTATAGAAAAAAAAAATCAGTGCTCATCTGTTATATATCAGTAGTTTTCAGTCACTAAGTATTGGGAGCCTCGTTAGGCATTACTGACAAAATGGAGGCACAGCCCCAACCCCCTCTCCTCATTTTGCAGGCATGGCCCCAGGATGAAGGAGTTAGGCCTTGTGATTCTGACTTGTTCTTTCCTTTCTTCGGTTGAGTTGGCTGGAAAGAATGTTAAGGTGCTTGAGAGAAGCATGAGATAGTACAAAGCCTTCTACAGTTGTGCCCAAAAAATAATCTATGAAATAACCATTGACATTTGTTCAAGGATTTTTACAAAGAATGTCCCAGGATGAGGACACAGGCCGCAGCTTGAGGCCATAGGAAGGATTGTTATCTGAGACCTGTTTGTGAGGGAAAATATTTATGGCAAAAGAAGATTGCTGAGTTTAGGGTTTAGGAATAATTAAGAATAGCTAGAAGCCTTTTTAGGAGATAGTGATCCTAAGATGCTAGGGGCAAACAGGATTTAGAAAGATAAATAAACTGAAGAATGTAGCATGAGTTACAATGTAATCACAAGTCAAGTACAGTAAATCTAGGTGGGGGAAACTAAAAACATCAAACCTCTGACCTAATGCTTTTGTCAAAGTACAAAAGAGAACCTGAACCTTGAAATAAACATGTAGTTCCGTACTACGAGTCAGAGACTACATCATCATCTGCCAACACTGTTCACCCCTTCAGGCTGATTCCCTGGCTGCTGGAGCTGGACTCTAGCAACTAAGTCATGTCTGACTCTTTGTGACCCCATGGATTTCAGCACACCAGGCTCCTCTGTTCTCCACTAGCTCCTGGAATGTGCTCAAATTTATGTCCATTGAGTTGGTGATATTGTATAACCATCTCATCTCAATATATAACTAGTATATATTAGCACTAGTTTAAGATCAGAAGGTTGAAAAGTCTATAATGTGAAGCTCAATTTGTAGAACATGGTTTCTAAATAAATATTGGGAATTTTGTTCTTTTACTAGTGGAACAATGATGGTACAGTTGGGGAATACCAAAGCTGTACTTGATTTAATAAGTATTTACTCAGTGATTCTAGAATTTTAGAAAATGTAAAAGCTGACTATATAAAAAATTCCATTTATATATAAAGTAATATATAAGTTAAAACATTGCCTTATTTGGTCAAGAACAAGGATATAGGGAGATAATAGATAAAATAGATAGTAACTTAGGTGTTTATTTGTTAATGAAGGTAGTATTATCCTAAATCAGTGGTTATCCACAGATTACTTTATGATGTAAATGATAGTTACTGAGAACTGTTTTTGTAGTAGGATATGTCCACACTAAATAAAATACTGATGTTGAAGGAAGGCTGGCAAATGGCAGAGTTGAGCAGCACAAATAAAAACAGACAAGAACTTGACTGATTAAAAAAAGGCAGAGAAGAAATGCATTGTAAAATTAATTCCTACTCCCAGTTACAGACTGCTCCCCAATGACTTATACATGACTCTCTTTTGGTGGTGCCATAGGTTGGGATGAAACACTTCCTACTTTCACATATGCTTGTTTGTGACAAAAACTCATATCCACTCTTTCAGCCTCACCTTCCATTTTGTAAGATTTGATTTTAAAAATTAAGATAACTCCTCCTAAAAGGAGAGAAAACTAACTCAAAAGTAGAGCCTGTCCAAATACACACAACTAATAAGGATCAAAGACCACACTCAATATCCCAACCCTCATTGTAATCTTACAAGGCCTGCCCAAAGAATGTCCTTAATGGAAAATTCAAAAATCATGCTCTACTTGCATTTCGCTTCAGTGTCTCCTTCACTAAATGAGATTGCTTTGCTGTGCTGTGATTTTCTCTAATCAAATATCTGACCTTAATAAACTATTGACTATTATTTGAGGTAATAATCTATAAAATAATATTTTGTTGAATAAATATATTGTATTATTCCATTTTAAAAGGTAATTTTCCTATTAAAAGGTAGATTTTGCCTTTTCCTCTATGCACATTAAGTGTTTTCACTATGTGTAAATGAATTCTTTTATAAGGGGATCAAATTTCCTTTTCAGTAGAAAATATGTGTTTGGTTCTTTTAGTAATTTGTATCTCCTGTGCCCAGTCAAGTAACTGATATAAAACAGTACTATCAATATTTACTGAATAAATAAATAAATCCTTATTCTTTCTGTCTTTAGACATCATTACTTTCCAGTTAATTTTTAAGCTTCATACATTCAAGGAATATTACTTGATCTAATTTCTTATCTTTCATAGGATTTATATATGATGCATTTAGCAATTCTTCTAACTTATTTTTTCCAAGTTTTTTTTTTTGTGTGTATGTGCTAAACTTAGAGAGACAGTTGAGCCAAATACATATTGTGCTAACATTTTTAGAATTCTATAAATAAATGCCTCTTTTGATAATAAAGCATATTTACATTTATCAAGTTTAACAATATCCGTTAACCTTTAATTGCATTTCACATCCTCCTCATTCCTCTCTTCAAAGTCTTGATATCACACATTTCTCTAAAATAACAAATTATAACATTTCAAATTTCAGATTCTTCATTACCAGTTAAAAATTTTTTTGTTCAGTGTTTTTATGTTCTATATATTACTGATTTATTTATATCACTTTATTTTGTGACAAGCTTTGAAAGAAGAAAAAGAGAGATAACTGAAACATAAACATAAGGGGGAAAAAGACCCTGAATAATACATTTTAATGCCATTGTTGAATTGGGGCCTGAGAACTGCAATACAATGACTGAGTCTTTACGATTACAAAAATGTATATTCTAGCTTTCTGCTGATAAATTCCCTAACCTTGTAAGCCTTTAATTAAAGGTAATTTGAAGGTTGAAGGAACTTTGCAGAATATATGCAGAATCACTTAAAAAGTCTCATCAATGACAGCAAATAACACAATAATTAATCTCCAAAGACAGTGATGATTATTCTTCAAAGATTTCATAAATCCATCACCTCAGAAGATTATTAAATTCTGTAGATGGGCTTTCAAATAAGAATAGCTATGTAAGTTGACAATATTTCCCATGGCTGCTAAAGATACTTTTAAGAAAGTAAAACCTCAATGTTTTTCTACTAATTTTTATCAATCTGAGGTGCTCAGAAAAGTTTTGTTATCCTGCTTTTAATAAATTAAACCAATAAAATAAAAAAAAAGAAATGGATCATGAAAAATACATTCAAGATACAAGTACCAAACAACTAAAGGTATTAGCTTTGTCAATATATTCAAATATACATATATAGGTACACATATATGTACTTGTTTGGGTATGTATATACATATGTATGCTTATATATGTATGTACACACACACACACAGAATGTAATTTTATTGAACTAGCACTTAGTCTAGAAGCAACCACAAGGGGAAAAAAAAAGTTCTTTATAATTCCTAAAATTTCTTCCTGTGGAAATTGCAGAGAACATTATGTGGTTATAAAATTTCCTGTTAAACATCACATAGGAGGTGCTTTCATTTTTAGTGGTTTTATTTCTTTATAAAAAGTTGTAGCCAAATGGATTCTATTAGAAATCCAATATGTCCTAAGTTATATTCATATCATTATATACAACACTTTAAAAAATATATGCAGCATTAAGATGCACTTTTTCAGATAATTCTAAACCCGTTAGTCAAATTAATATCTCCATCCTCACTGACTCATTTGATAGAAAAAACATTCATATGATTTTCTAGTATTCCATTACCTTGACTGCTCTATAGACAAATAATAAAATATATCATATTTTAATAAGCTCTAAATATTCTATTTTCCTTAATCATGACATTCATTAATTCATAATTCATTTTATACAATACAGGTGTATCATAGATTATAAAAGTAGAATGATTAAAAATATCAGAAGAGATTTTAGAACTAAAATAATTGAAAAAGAAACTTTATCTCTTGGAGAAATATTCACTGAGCAATAAGGAGCCATTGATTATATAGCTTGCCATATTTTTTTTCCATTACTCTTACCACCTCAGAACAATAAGGCCCCAAATTTCCTTTATAGAAATAATTATCCTAAACTTTGGGTAAACTTGACTTGTAGTCGATGCCTTAGAAACAGTTAGCATAGCCTAATCCATCCAGTCAAGGCTATGGTTTTTCCAGTGGTCAGGTATGGATCTCAGAGTTGGACTATAAAGAAAGCTGAGCACCTAAGAATTGATGCTTTTGAACCGCAGTGTTGGAGAAGAATCTTGAGAGTTCCTTGGACTGCAAGGAAGTCCATCCTTTCAGGTTGGACTTCCAACCTGTCCATCCTAAAGGAGATCAGTCCTGGGTGTTCATTGGAAAGACTGATGTTGAAGCTGAAACTCCAATACTTTGGCCACTTGATGCGAAGAGCTGATTCATTTGAAAAGACCCTGATGGTGGGAAAGATTGGGGGCAGGAGGAGAAGGGGATGACAGAGGATGAGATGGTTGGATTACATCACCAACTCAATGGACATGGGTTTGGGTGGACTCCAGGAGTTGGTGATGTACAGGGAGGCCTGGCATGCTGTAGTTCATGGAGTTGTAAAGAGTCGGACAAAATTGAGCAACTGAACTAAACTGAACTGAATGATACTAAGTCACTAAAGGTATTTTGGAAACTCAATTATGCCAACAAAATTAACCTAGTGATTTGGGATAATGCTTGCAGTTTAATGTTTGTGGCACATGAAGAAAATATTAATAAAAAGAAAAATAGTAATTAAATAATAAAGTGAAGGGAAAAAGAAGGAAAAGAAGCAAAGGACATAGAAAAACAAAAGAGATTAAGTTGCATAAATTTCTATTCCTGAGAAGACAAAGAGATACCACTAATAAGAAATGACTCAAGAAATTAGACAAAGGAAAATAGATACATTCTCCGTTTATTTAATATGCACTATATGTAATTATACTCTCTTAGAATTACTTTTTCTTTCAGTATTTTAAATCTATTCTTTAAATAGCTTGTCTTTAGGTTATTAGAGATGCATTATTTATTTTTATTCAAATAGTAATATCTGACCTTTGATGCATATTTACTATGTGCAGACATAATACAGAGTGCTCTGCACATATTTTAAAATGGGGTTATTATCTCTTTACAAATCAAGGAGCACAGAAGTTGAATATTTTAAACACCCTCACTATATCATAAAGGTTAGCTATCAGATTTAAACTTTTCAGAGTGGTGCAAAGGCATTTTAAATTATCTCAAATGTGTAAGATTCTTCTTGGTCTCATCTAGGTTTTGAATTTCCAAAGACTAGGTGAAAATTAAAGACTATTTAAAACTTAATCATCTGAACTGAACTGAACTGCTAACTCTTCTGGTTAGCAGCATAATAAATGCAACATGTTTGATGTACATTTAACTAGGCCCCTCTATTCTATTCAAGTAACTAAAATTTCATTGAGATTATTGAATAATCTAGAACCATAATCTGCTGCCCTATGTCATCATTGTTAGGGAATTTTCAGTTCCTGTAGTAGTCACTCGTAAAAATGTCAGAGACAGACAAAAGAATACTTACGGATCAGGAAAACTGGATTTTTAAGTTTTGCCAAATCCTAGCTTTTTACCTTGGGAAATTAAAAAATCTGCTTAAAAAGGAAGAATTTAACATTTATTGAGAATCTGCTATGTAGCAAAAAATATTACCTATCTCATAGGGTTTTATTGAAATAAACAAAATATTGTAAATATAAAAATAAACTTACTACATTATGTAATTTAAGTTGTCAGAGTAATAGATGATAATTATTAAATTACCACATATTACTGCTCTGTCTAGAGCTATTTCATAATTACTTCATATGAAGATTGTGCCCAACTAATATACTGTTTAAACAAAATTAAAATATAGTTTTAGAAATATATATAGGTATAAAGCTGGATTGTATGAAGCAGTTACTAAATCATTTCCATTAAACAGATGAAAATCAACATGTATCTAATAAGTATCTTTTTTGTTTACAGAGTACTAGGCTTTGCCAGAGACATGGGAGAGGCAATTTTAGTGTGAAAAAGCTTGCATGTAACCAGCTGATAAGGTTTGCTGTTCCTGCAGGCACACACATCCTCTATGCAAGTCATTCTTCTACTATACTCAATCAATTAATTCAGTATGATCAGTTCAGTTCAGTATGATAAGGAATGTTAATATCACTTTAGAGAAAATAGGCATCTGTTAATAGATCTTTCCAGATATTTGGCATATGCAGAGGCACTGATGGAGGCAGTGATGCTTAAGGCAGTATTTTGAATGACTGTAACAAAATGCAATATGTTTGAACACTGTAAATATCTCCCTAAAGTATAATGTCTAGATAATAATATGGAAGTGGTTCCAAGAGATGTAAGTATGTGAGACAATATGAGTGTCACAACATTATTTATAAATAGGACCTATAAGACAAAGAACCTATGAAACAAGGAAAAGAGTCAAGGTGGAGAAAATGAAAATTCTATTTTAAACAAATGCTCATTTAGTATGCTCCCTGCATGCGTTATTACTCAGGATCTAGGATTACACTCTAGAGTGTAATTTGAGTGTTTAGAATTTTTTATAAGATTGCAAATATACTTAGATCTTGGTCTATTTGCTTCATTTATGCAAAGACTAGACTGTCAAAGTGGCAACTAGTATTTAGAGAGTTTGATTCAGCTTTCTTGTTAAGCCCTATTTCTAGAATATAGCAGGTTCACCTGAGGGCAGAAATCCTATGATAAACAGTTATTTGAAGGTCAGAGAGGGTAACTAAGTTATGTTCTTCAGTCACTAGGCTTTAGAAATTATATGAATTATAATAATATAAGTATTTATTTCATATTTCTTTCTATCAGATTAACTGTGATACATATGACTTAGCTCACAAAGCTATTTCTTAAGACAGTATTTTTAGAGGAATATGTGGAATTGTAAACTGGCTTACTCTTTGAAGTATTCATCAAAATAAAAATTAGATTTAAACCATATCATTTACACTGTGCCACACATAAAAATTCAGATAAATCATCACACTGAAATATGAACGTTTGCTTGAGTCTGAAGCTAAAGATATGACAATTTAATATTTTTATTTTTTGTCTTTTAAATCAAGCTTTATTGGCCAGTGCCATGTTGAGAGTGAGATGGTAATAAACGGTCAAAATATTAAATATGTTTTCACTTGCATAGTAAAATTCTAGTAATGAAATATATATGTAAACTTTATTCATAGCAACTATTCCTTATTATGACTTTGCTATTTTGTAAGAACAGTTATACATTTAAAAAGGCAAGGAATTACTAAAACCCCTACAGTCTCTCATATACAAAATTTTCACTTTTATGTTTCTGAAAGCAAATTATGACAATTTCATATTTAACACAACATGAGAAACGCTGGGCTGGATGAAGCACAAGCTGGAATCAAGATTGCTGGGAGAAATATCAATAACCTCAGATATGCATATGACACCACTCTTAAGGCCAAAAGCGAAGAAGAACTAAAGAGCCTCTTGATGAAAGTGAAAGAGAAGAGTGAAAAAGTTGGCTTAAAACTCAACATTCAGAAAACGAAGATCATGGCATTTGGTCCCATCACTTCATGGCAAATAGATGGGGAAACAGTGGAAACAGTGGCAGATGTTAATTTTGGGGCTCCAAAATCACTGTAGTCATTTATGGATATGGGAGTTGGACTGTATAGAAAGCTGAGAGCCGAAGAATTGATGCTTTATGAACTGTGGTGTTGGAAAAGACTCTTGAGAGTCCCTTGGACTGCAAGATCAAACCAGTCAATCCTAAAGGAAATTAGTCCTGAATATTCATTGGAAGGACAGATGCTGAAGCTGATAACTCCAATATGTTGGCCACCTGATGCAAAGAACTGACTCATTTGAACAGACCCTGATGCTGGGAAAGATTGAAGACAGGAAAGGAAGGGGATGACAAAGGATGAGATGGTTGGATGGCATCATCGACTCTATGGACATAAGTTTGAGCAAGCTCTGGGAGCTGGTGATGGACAGAGAAGCCTGAAGTGCTGGAGTCCATGGGGTCACAAAGAGTTGGACATGACTGAGCGACTGAACTGAACTGAAGGACCTATTGTATAATACAGGGAGCTATACTCAATAGTCTGTATGACCTATATGGGAAAAGAATCTAAAAAAGAGTGGGTGTATGTATAAGTGTAACTGATTCACTCTGCTGTACAGCAAAACTAGCACTGTAAATCAATTATACTCCAATACATTTTTTAATGTTTGTCCTTTTGTGGTTCTATTGTTGCTCGCTTACTCTTTTAATTTATGCTGTAAAGAGAAACAGAAAATAAAAATTCACTTAAAAGACTTTGAAATGCCCATACTGCTTCCAAATACATGAACTACTCAGAGAAATTAGTTAAACACTCAAGAATCCTGCTAAATTCAAAAACCAAAAGATAAGCCTCATAGTGGGAGAAAAATATTTGCTAAACACATGTCTTATAAAGAATTTGTAATCACATTAAAAATCAATAAATAATGCAGATAAAAGTACTTTCTTTTTTTAATGCAAAGTTTTATGTTTGAAATTACTGGGAAGTCAGTAACATTCCGAAACCCCATGTCAGTACCACACCAGAAAACACAGAAAACATCACGTTACAGGGAAAAACATTTCTCTACAAAGTCCAAGCCTTACCCACTTCAGTTCACACAAAGAAACATCACCGCTCTCCTAGGAATTCACATGTAACTGACAGGAACTGTGAGAAGGTTATATCAGGAGCCACTGTGTCTTCCATATTGCAGATGACCAGGATGTGACAGAAAGAGTGAACTCTAACAGTTCCAATTTTCTGCATTATTCCAACAACAAACTATTAGAACTAATATAGGAATTCAGTAAAGTTACCAAATCAACACACAAAAATCAACTGCGTTTCTAAATACCAATAACAAACCATCAGAAAGAGAAAATCAGTTTGCAGCTGCATCAAAAATAACAAAATACCAAGGAATAAATTTAACTAAGGACTTGAAATACGTGCACACTGAAAATATTGAGACGTTAATCAAGAAATCAAAGATGCAAATAAATGGAATGATATCCTGTGTTCGTGGATGAAAAAGAATCAGTAGTGGTAAAATATCCATTCCACCCAAAAGAATATATACTTTTCAATGCAATTCTTAGCTGAATTCCAATGGCATTTTTCACAGAGATCAAACAACCATCCTGACATTTGTATGGAGCCACAGAGAACTCTGAACAGCTAAGGGAACCTGAGAAAGGACACCAGCAGCTAGAGGAAACTCAGTCTCTGATATTAAACCAATTAATCTATGACCTACTAGATGTCTCCTGATTCAAAGATCTCACAGTGTGAAAAGACATGTGCTTTGGAATTGCTTGAAACATGGATTCTCAGATGAACAAAAATAAAAATAAAGCTGATTCTGTCTTTGAAAAAAAAAAAAAAGAATCCAATTTGCTGAAATTACAGATCATGTAATCCATATAAATGGACAAACTCCTCACAGAAGAGCAAGCAGATCATAAAGGCTAAATAAAAAGGCAGAAGCTATAAACTTGGTTGCACCATTTTTTAGGAGTCAGAGAAAAAAAAAAAGACAAGGAAAGGATAGAGAGGTCTGATTAATATCAAGGAGGAAGTGATAGTAAAATCAAAGAGAGTATTTAATGGACAGAAGGGCCTAACAATGAAACTGGAGGTCACTGATTTTGGGAATTAGGAGCTAATTGCTATCTTGTGATAGCTTTCTAAAAATTTATGTATTTATTTTAATGCTGGTGGATAATGCAAACCAGATTGCAGTGGACTGAGATGTCAACTGGAAGTGAATGTGTCAAGAATGGGTTAGAAATGGTAAAAAATTAATTTGTGGTTTGACAGGACAACTTATTCTCAAGGAGACTAAATGGTTTTGATTTACAGGTTTTTTATTTTCTTTGCATATCTTTTTTTCTGGTGCATATCTATAGCATAGAAGTAATCCAATAAGTAATTTTTGCCATTTTTCTGTTTTTATCTATGTTGCTTTCCTGTCAATCTGGTTAATTTGAAGGCTTTATTTTGATTAATTTTTGGAAATATAACTCTCTGAATTACAGTGGATAATTTATTTCTGGCATCTCCCTTCATATTATTTTTCACTCTTAATGTGTAACCACGTTAATGATTGGAGGGAGCCACACCTTCTAATGGCTTTTTCACGGTTTAATTTAACCTATATTGAGGGGAAGCTAAACTTACATTGAAAAAGACATTAAGATACGAAAAGTCTAGTTATTTAGGTAGATAATCCAATATCACGGCACTTTTTAAGACATTATGGCATATTAATATTTAAAAACTTGTAGAAGCAACATTTTCACCTACTCTAAAAGATCATAAAATATAGTTAAGTTTTAGACTCATTTTGCTAAGGGGTGTGAGAATGATTAAGTGATTAATCAAGCCAATGATTCAGTAGGTGTATGCTACCTGTCTTATTGCATTTTATCATTTAACCAGTAAAAAGGGACTATCACACATGATACAAACCTTTTTTTTTTTTTTTATCAAAATCTTTCCTATTTTCCTTTTCCCTGAGCTTGCAATTGCTGTTACAAACCATCCTGAAATAAATATCTCTCATTGAAGTCAATCTAAATTATTCTGATGTCCATATGTCATTTTTCAGATATAAGCCTGAAACATCATTAGCACTAATGATGTGAGGCTGCTTCTTGTTGATACCTATTGCTATTTAATGACCCAACTACCCGAGGCAGTTTTGATAACTTGAAAAAAATAATAGAAAATCATCGAGCATTTGCTCCAGGAGAGATTTGATTACAAGTTGTTGACTAAGCAAGCCTACATAAAAGGTTTTCTGCTATCCTAGCAGAAATGATGAAAAACCTAGGCCTTCAAATTATTTTTGTTTGCCTCAAATGCAAATATTAGGTATTATATTTCAGTTATAGTTAATATAAATTATTTACTTTTTCATATTTAATGGAAATGAAGGTCATATTTTATTATCAAAAAAATTGAAGATTTTTTTCAACTCTTTTGCAGAGGCACACACTTATAAGGAAATTAATTTTATGCACTAAGATTTTTCTGGTTAAGAAGGTGAAAAGAATGCAACCATAAGTACATAGACAACTTGAATACATCATTGGGACAGCTAATATTTGTCACATATTACTAGCTCTTCTCAAATTAATTCGACATGATATCTTTTTCTGTACCAATCATAAAATTTTATAAAATGATTTCCTTAATGAGATGTAGTGACCCAATCAGCTGTTTGAATTTCAGGTTGTGATCTGAGTCTTCAATGTTGGAAGACCATGTTACAAACATTTTCAGTAGCAATTTCAAAACTACAGCAGGAACAGAAAAACATGTTTCTTCAATAACAAAATTTATTTAAAATCATTAACCTAATTAACATTTTCACCTGGTCTTCATTTAATGTGCAAAGAGGCAGTTGACAATAATAATTACTCAACCACAAACTAAGTGGTCAATTAGATACACAATTACCCAATTTGCATGCACAGAAGTGAATGTTATCACTGAAGTTATTCCTAAGCATTAAAAAATATAATATACATACAAAATTTAGTCTATAATTAAACAATGTAACCATTATTTTTTTCTAAATGTCACCTGAAGATACTCTCTCATACTTACTATTAAAATGACCTTCACTTTACAAATAATAGAAGAATGATATAGATATTTTGAGAAATTAAGCTTATTGTTTTTTATGTATATCACCATTTTAGCATATCATCCACTTATTCAAATCAGTTCATACAATTATCCATTTATTCCTTTAATTGATACATTGAATACTGAGTCTTCTACTGCAAGATACTATTCTGTGTGTAATGCAAAGATTAAGACTCACAGGGTACTATGTTTAGTACCAAGGGGTGATATATATATGTGTCAGAGAGGGTAAAAGCAATAATAACAGCAAAAATAAAGTATGTAAATAACTTTTTTACATATGAAATAAGCTTTACTTAGAAAGTATTGAAAATGTTGAAGATACTTGATAGGAAAATGAGAACAGTACATTAACTCATCTGATTCATAAATATCTACCAATTACCTACCAGATATACGTCATTGCACTAAGAGATGGGGATAAGAATGTTTGTTTAGAGGGTTTTTGTAATCAAATCCTTAATCCTACTTGTAAGCTAGCAGTGGATCTTTCATCTTGCTTTAACTATTTGACTTTTAACAACATTTTTATAACAGAGAAAGTATATGGAATTCAGTTTAAGATTCTAATAATATATATTTTACATGGCATTTTAGTTGTTTAGAAATTAGAGTTTTCATTTGAGAGTAATATACACATTTCACTTCATTTTTATATAATAAGAAATGGAAATAAGGTAACTAAGTCAAACTGCTCTAAATTCATAGACCCCAGTTGTGTCCTGAAAGAACTTTAGTAAATCTCCTCCATATTATCCATTATTTAAAAGGTCAAGCCTACAAACTCAGGGAAAAATCGATGCCAACACACTTATTCAAGGATTTTTTGGTACCAGGATTTTCCACAGATTTTCATCTAAGCAGCACTGACTATTTCTCTAGTGGATCACACTTTGAAGAATTTAACTCTCTCTATATTATAGACCTATGCTCATTCAGTTCAGTTCAGTCGCTCAGTTGTATCTGACTCTGCGACCCCATGAACCGCAGCACGCCAGGCCTCCCTGTCCATCACCAAATCCTGGAGTCTACCCAAACCAATGTCCAGTGAGTGGGTGATGCGATCCAACCATCTCATCCTCTGTCATCCCCTTCTCCTCCAACCTTCAATATTTCCCAGGATCAGGGTCTTTTCAAATGAGTCAGCTCATCATATCAGGGGGCCAAAGTACTGGAGTTTCAGCTTCAGCATCAGTCCTTCCAATGAACACCCAGGACAGATTTCCCTTAGGATGGACTGGTTGGATATCCTTGAAGTACAAGGGACTCTCAAAAGTCTTCTCCAACACCACAGTTCAAAAGCATCAATTCTTCGGTGCTCAGCTTTCTTTATAGTCCAACTCTCACATCCATACATGACCACTGGAAAAACCATAGCCTTGACTAGACGGACCTTTGTTGGCAAATTAATATATCTGCTTTTTAATATGCTGTCTCTGTTTGTTGGTAATAACTTTCTTTCCAAAGAGTAAGCATCTTTTAATTTCAAGGCTGCAATCACAACCTGCAGTGATTTTGGAGACCCCAAAAATAAAGTCAACCACTGTTTCCTCATCTATTTGCCAAGAAGTGATGGGACTGGATGCCATGATCTTCGTTTTCTGAATGTTGAGCTTTAAGCCAACTTTTCACTCTCCTCTTTCACTTTCATCAAGAGGCTCTTTAGTTCTCCACTTTCTGCCATAAGGGTGGTGTCATCTGCATATCTAAGGTTATTGATATTTCTCCTGGCAATCTTGATTTCAGCTTGTGCTTCATCCAGCCCACCGTTTCTCATGATGTACTCTGCATATAAGTTAAATAAGCAGGGTGACAATATACAGTCTTGACATCCTCCTTTTCCTATTTGGAACCAGTCTTTTGTTCCATGTCCAGTTCTAACTGTTGCTTCCTCACCTGCATATAGGTTTCTCAAGAGGCAGGTCAGGTGGTCTGGTATTCCCATCTCTTTCAGAATTTCCCACAGTTTATTGTGATCCACACAGTCAAAGGCTTTGGCATAGTCAACAAAATAGAGTAGATGTTTTTCTTGAACTCTCTTGCTTTTTCCATGATCCAGAGGATGTTGGCAATTTGATCTCTGGTTCCTCTGCCTTTTCTAAAACCAGATTGAACATCTGGAAGTTCACCGTTCACGTATTGCTGAAGCCTGGCTTGGAGAATTTTGAGCATTACTTTACTAGAGTGTGAGATGAGTGCAATTGTGTGGTAGTTTGAGCATTTTTAGCATATATATATATATATATACACACATATACTATATGTATTAAGCCATATTTGTATGGTAACAGGATATTGCACAGTTTTTCTTTGGTATAATTACATTGACACTAGAGGTAATGTAGCAAAGTAGACAGTGAAAATGAAGGAAAGTGTTATTTGCTCAGTCATCAGACTCTTTGTGATCCCATGGACTTCAGAGTCCACCAGACTCCCCTTTCCATGGGATTTTTCAGGCAAGAATACTAGAGTGGGTTACCATTTCCTTCTCCAGGGGGATCTTCCTGACCCAGGGATTTAACCTGGGTCTCCAGCATTACAGGCAGATTCTTTATCATCTAAGACAACAAGGAAGCCCCAAAGTAGATGGTAGTATGCACCTGAATAGTGTTTTCTTTTTGAAGACTTTTATTGAGACATAATTTACAGAACAAACTACAAAGATCCACTGCACAACTAACATACACCCATGAAATAGTAACCACAATCAAGGTGATAAACATATTCATCACTTTCAAACTGTTTTGTGTCACCTTTATAAACCCTTGCTTTGTTCTTCATCAATCCCACTTTCTCACACAGCCATTCATGTGTTTTCTGTTACTATAGAATTTAACAGAAGTATATGGACAGAGAAGCCTGGCGAGTTGCAGTCCATGGGGTCACAAAAGAGTTGGGCATGACTTAGCAACTAAACAACAAAAAATTCTACAGCAAATATGCTGTTTACACTTTTGCATAATATTTTGAGATTCATCAATATTATTATGTGTATTGAATGTTCATTATGTTATATTGCTAAGTAGTATTCCATTGTCCATATAAAGCTTTCTCCAGTTGATGGATTGTTGGATTACTTCCAGTTTGTGGGTAATACACATAAAACAGCTATTAACATTTGTATACACATCTTTGTATTGAAAGCTACATGAATAACTACATTCTCTTTGGTAAATAGCTACATATAAAATGGCTGGGTTATATAGAGGATAGATGTTTAACATTTTAGGAAATTGCCAAAGTTATTGGAACATTTTATATTCACATTAGCAATATATGACTGCTTCATGTCCTCCACTTTGCTTATAAACATTCGATATTAAACACCTATTATAAAAGCTAAAATTAAAAAGTTAAGTCTGCTCAAGTATTTTAAAAACACTTTCATTTCTTACTGAATTTTGAGAGTTTTTAAAAATGTATTCTAAAGACAAATATTGTATCACATAAAGTTCAAAAAATATTTTCCCCTACCTATGTTTTATTCCAGAAATTGCTTTTCTTTTTTTTTTTAGTTTTAGGTTTCATTTAGTCATTAATTTTCAGCACAGTGTAAGCTATAGATATACCCAAGTCAATGCAGAGTTCCAGAGAATAACAAGGAGAGATAAGAAAGCCCAAAGAAATAGAGGAAAACAATAGAATGGGGAAGACTAGAGACGTTTTCAAGAAAATTAGAGAAACCAAGGGAACATTTTATGTAAAGATGGGCACAATAAAGAATAGTAAGACAAGGACCTAAGAGAAGAATATAAGATTAAGAAGAAGTGGCAAGAATACACAGAGGCAATATTGTAAAGTTTAAAAATAAAATAAAAATAAAAAAAAAAAAAAGAATACACAGAGGAACCTTACAAAAAAGGTCTTAATGATCTGGATAACCACAACGGTGTGGTCACTTACCTGGGGCCAGACATCCTGGAATGTGAAGCCTTCAAGTGGGCCTTAGGAAGCATCACTATGAACAAATCTAGTGGAGGTGATGGAATTCCAGCTGGGCTATTTCAAATCCTAAAAGATGATGCTGTTAAAGTGTTGCACTCAATATGCCAGTAAATTTGTAAAACTCAGCAATAGCCACAGTCCTGGAAAATTTCAGTTTTCATTTCAGCCCCAAATAAAGGCAATGCCAAAGAATGTTAAAATTACCATACAGTTTCATTCATTTCACATGCTAGCAAAGTGATGTTCAAAATCCTTCAAGCTAGGTTTCAATAGTATGTAAACAGAGAACTTCCAGATGTACAAGCTGAATTTAGAAAAGACAGTCATCCGTTGGATTATAGAAAAAGCAAGAGAATTCCAGTAAAACATCTACTTCTGCTTCATTGACTATGGTAAAGTCTGACTGTGTAGATCACAACAAACTGTTGAAAATTCTAAAAGAGATGGGAATACCAGACTGCCTTATCTGCCTCCTGCAAAACCTGTATGTGCAGGTCAAGAAGCAACAGTTAGAACTGGATATGGAATAATGGATGGATTAAAAATTGGGAAAGGAGTATGTCAAGAATGTATATTGTCACCCTGTTTATTTAACCCTGCATATTTTATATGTAGAGTACAATATGCAAAATGTCATGCTGGATGACTCAGAAGCTGGAATCAAGATGGCCAGGAGAAACATCAACAACCTCATATATGCAGATGATAGTGCTCTCATGGAAGAAACCAAAGAACAACTAAAGAGTCTCTTGATGTGGGTGAAAGAGGAGTGAAAAAGCTGGCTTAAAACTCAGCATTCAAAAAATAAGATCATGGCATCAAGTCCCCATTGTCTCCTCATCTATTTACCTCATGGCAAATAGATGGGGAAACAATGGAAACAGTGTCAGACTTTGACTTTGCATACATGATTTAAATATGTTGAGTCCCAATCCCATATACTGCTAATAACAGTAATAAGTATATTTTCCTCACAGATAGAAAAGGAAAGTGAAAACACTTTATGAATAATGTTATAAAAATCTTCATTGTTGTCATTATTCATATTTATCCAAATATATCTTGAGTGCTAATTTCTGAACCAGCACTATGATAGATACAGCAGACATACAATAGACTTTTAAGTCACTACTTAACTTTCTCACTACCGAAGGCTAATGAGAGGGATAGAAAGAATTATAAATACAGTGTCTTTATTAGCAGTAGCATAGCCAGCATTACTTTGGATGTTAGATTCTATATTAGGAACTTTACTTAGGTAATTTCATATTATACTCTCAAGAGCCTTACTCTATCAGCAACTATTATCCTCATACTGCAATAGACAGGCTACTATGGGAAGAATTGAAAGCTAGTTTAATCAGTCATGTACTTCAGCAAGTTGACTGTGACTTTTCTAGAGAAACCATAATAATGGGCAGGAATACTGGAGCAAAGATAACAAATTATTTTTAGCATTATAATTTTTAGTCATTTTATATATTTTTAATATTTTTAGCTAAAAAATTGGGATATTTTAGCATTATTATGAAATGCAGAGATGTTTCCTATAAGCATATATAATAATTCTAGAAATATATTGGAGGTAGAATTGACATGATTTTGTAATTGCATATTGTGGTGGTACAGAGATGTGGTAGGAAGATGGGAGGATTTGCTAGTTTTGAACATGTAAAGTCCCCATGGTATGTGCAAGCAGAATTGTCAGGTAGGCAGTGTAATACACAGGTCATGAGTGAGATCTGAACTGTTGAGTGATAGGAGATGACAGCTATGTATGACACAATCTGGAGGAACACCAATATAACAGAGCAGAAGAAAGTGGAACCTGCACGTGAGGCCAAAAATCAGTGTGAAGATAAGTAAAAGGAATCCTAAGAAAACATGGAGACAGAGAAGTTAAAGGGACAGAGTATTTTAAGAAATATATGTATCTATGTATAATATATATAGTGAATCGATATGGTAACATTTACAGACTTCCCAAGTGGTGCAGGGGTAACAAATGTGCCTGCCAGTGCAGGAGATGCCAAAGATGCAGTTCGATCCTTGGATCAAAAGATCCTCTGGAACAGGAAATGGTAACACACCCTAATATTCTTGCCTGGAAAATTCCATGGGCAGTGGAGCATGGAAGGCTGCAGTCCGTGGGGTCGCAAAGAGTTGGGCACTTTGCGTAAAGAGTTGGACACACTGAGCGCACGCACACACACACACACAGACATATCTATAAAATTACAAGTAAAAGCTGTCAAAAAGGTCTAGCTTAAGTAAGATGTTAAAGATTTCCTTTGAACTTAGTCTAAAGGAAATTGTTGATAAGATTTGTGAAATGTGGGCTTCCCTGGCAGCTCAGATGGTAAAGAATCTGCCTGCAATGCAGGAGACCTGGCCTCCATCCCTAGGTCAGGAAGAACCTCTGGAGAAGGGAACGGCAACCCACTTCAGTATTTTGGCCCGGAGAATTTCAAGGACAGAGGAGCCTGGCAGGCTCCAGGGCATGGGGTAGCAAAGAGTGGGACACAAGTGAGCGACTAATGCTCTCACTTTCTTTTACTTTGTGAAATACATTCAGAGGAATGGGAAGAAAGTAGTAAAGAAGAATACCAGCTAAAAGGAAAACTACTTCTCTCTCCTCACAACATTTCTGACACAAAATATGTGGGTTTTCTCCTATACCAACCGATTCTCTAGCTCTTGGGATACCACCAACTTGGTGTTCTATAATTCAGATCTGAAACTCTCCTTATTTAGCAAAATCCCCCACTCCCACCACACTTGGTTAAGGGTGGAGTCCCAAAAGACGGCTTCCCATTTCAGATGTCAGTCACACGTTTGGATCTCTTATACTCTTGATTCACTTGCTATTAATATAAACCTTAGGGTGCCATGACCTCCTCCTTGGGTTGGATAATCTGCTACAAGGACTCACAGACCTCAGTAAAGCACTGCACTATTACCTGTTTATTATAAATGATACAACTTAGAAACAACTGAATGGACAAACTTACATATACAAAGGTTTGTGAGAAGGAATGTGGAGTTTCCCTGTCCTCAAAGAGCACCACCCTCTGGAATCTCAATGTGTTCAGCAACCTGGAAGCTCTTCAAATCTCCTTCATCTAGGTTTTTATGGACTTCACATTATGTAGACAGGATTGACTAAAATCTCTGGCCATTGATGATTAACTCAGTGCCCACTCCATCTCCCACCCCTACTGGTTTTAGAGTTCCAACTCTCTGTTGATGTGGTTGGTTCCCGTGGCAACCAACTCTTATCCTCCAAATTTTACTTAATTAGTATAAACTTAGGTTCAGAGAAGGGAATGGCACTCCACTTCAGTACTCTTGCCTGGAAAATCCCATGGACAGAGGAGCCTGTTGGGCTGCAATCCATGAGGTTAGGGGAGTCGGACACGACTGAGCAAATTCACTTTCACTTTCATGCATTGGAGAAGGAAATAGCAACCCACTCTAGTGTTCTTGCCTGGAGAATCCCAGGGACGGGGGAGCCTGGTGGCCTTCTGTCTGTGGGGTCGCACAGAGTCGGACACGACTGAAGTGACTTAGCAGCAGCAGCAGCAGCAGTTTTGGTTAAAATGGTAATTATGAATAAGAATATATGCTCTTTATACCTCTATGACAGGAAATTCTAAAGATTTTAGAAGACCTCTGCCAAGGACCTGGAACAAAGATTAAATATATATTTCTTATTATATCACAGAGATTGCATTAGATTTCAGCGTGAGTGATGAGTGAAGAAATGAAGTGAGGAACTTTTCAAGAATCCATGCTATGGGGAGTCAGGATTAGAAAGGCTATGAAGGCTGAATTAAAAAGAGAAAAATGCTTTGTAGGAATTGTATGAAGTGTCAAAAATGTTAGTCGCTCAGTTGTATCCAACTCATTTGCCACCCTATGGATGAGGCAAGAATACTGGAGAAGGTTGCCATTCTTGTCTCAGGGGATCTTCCCCACCCAGAGATCAAACGTAGGTCTCCTGCATTGCAGATGGTTTCTTTACCATCTGAGCCACCAGGGAAGCCACTAGCGAAGCCCTCTATTTTAAATGAATGGTTAAAATAGGCAGGACAAATCCACAGACTTAGAGAAACTCAGGCAGAGATGACTCATCACAGTGAAAGAATAATGACTGTAATTGTCCTTGAAGTCAACAGTGATTTTTACTGGCTACCCCAAAGGGTCTGAGTAGCAACTGATTTCATGTCTTTAAGGATTAGTTCTCAATTAACAAGTTTAAACTTCTTGTCCCATCCAAGAGCCTCTTGTCATTGATTCTCTGGAAGGCCTTAACCCTTGTCCCGATCTGGGCTCCATTCAGATATCCACATCATCAGAATGGGTCTCACTGATTAGTCTTGGAGCCCATTTTCAAGAATTCTGTCTGAAGACAGAGATTTCCTTAAAAAGGAAAGGAATAAAGGAAATAATTAAAACACACACACAAACTAAAGATGTCATATACAGAACAGAAACCAATATACTATTTTCCCCATTATTTTTGCATACTTATCTGTTTACACTTTCAGAATGGACAATTCTAACAGTTTCCTGAGCCTGATGATAATTCACAGGCAAGGGATTGTGGCATTATGAGCAAAAACTTTATGTCATCAGGCTGCCAACAGGTACAAATGAAACACTTTTCACCAAAGGTGTTGACTCCTTGTGAGGAGAATTACAGGCTGTGAATTAGAAAGCATTCCTCTGCATGAGATGCGTGTTCAAGTGTAGAGCCTGAAACCCATGCCTTGAGTTTTGCATGGAAAGATGAAGACATGATTGAAAGATGACAACAAATAAAATAATATCTTGAGGTAAAAAGAACAGGATATGCTTTCTAAAACAAGAAGGGCCTATAAAACTGGATATTTTTAAGAGTTATATTTTTATGTAATATTGAGTTATATTTTCATAGCATTATTGAGACTAACAAACTCACCAGAAGACATTTATATTATATTGCAACTAATGGTATTTTGAAATGTGCTTTGACCTTAGATAAATAAGTTGCTTACATAAAGCATTACTCAACTCTAGACTTAATTTATCATAAAATTCTAGATATTTCTGTTCTTTGGATATATATGTAAATAACATTTTTAGAATGGCAAAACCTATAGATTCTAGTTTATTAAATAATACATATGATTTAGGATAAATGTATAAAATACTACTCCATGTTTTAAGTGTGGAAAAATACATCAGGAATACAAATTACTTGGTTTAAAAAGACATAGTATTTATACAATGAGATCTAAAATTTAGAAGTTTTATATTTTATTTAGAACTTATTATTCTGTAACATATCTCCTTAGGCTTCATTTCCTCTTAATTCTGAAAAACAGCATTCTTTATTCATGTACTGACTGATCAAAGACTCATATGTAGCACAGTTTAGATGAGAAAAACAGATCTTGAGATTCATAAGCCCAATTCATGAAAAATTAATAAGGTCAAATCATATTGTTTTCCATATTTTGTTGGGAAAAACATGAAAAAAATAAAATTGAGGACAAATAATACCTCATATAATTTTAAAGAGACAGTGATATTTTTAACCAATAGACACCACCTCTATAATACTAGCTAAAATAAAGATAAATAGGAATACATTTTAAGAAATATAGTTTTTATTTTTCTTGATCTAACTAAATATTATTCCATTTAAAATACTAGTTGTATCATCTTACAATTTACACAAAAAATTCCTGAATTAGAACAATATTATACCAGATACTGGTAGAATTTAAAATTTATCAAATAAAAATAAGTCACCAGTGTGGGAAATTTCATTTTCAATATGCTTCCTTTTAGAGATATGGACCATGATAACTGGTATCTGAAATACAGTGATCGATGTGATAAAGTCCTGGAAAGTATTTTGAATTAAAAATAAATGAGCTAGACCCCAAAAGGAAGTTACAGAAAACAAAATAAATGCTTTATCAGCACTAGAGCAAGCTACATTACTGAGGGATTGCTGACACTGGAAAAGATAAGGCATTAATACTTAAAAGGAAGTGTGTCAATGTATTTTATTATTTTTGTCTCAATATAAATGCATGTAAAATTCTGAAACTGGAGTGCACAAGGCAGAAATCTGTTGGCCTGGTATGTGTCTGCTATGTTGTCAAGACTGTCTCCTTGAACCAATCTGATGTCAGGGGACAGTTGCCAACAGCTATAGAAATCATACTATGGAGGCTGCCTGCAGAGAGACAGCTTTCATACTGTAGCTTGTGTTATGTGAAAACTACCAAGCATCTGAATGTTGAGCTTTCTGCTCAACATTCAGAAAACTAAGATTTTGGCATACGGTTCCATCAGTTCAGTCAGTCAGTTCAGGCGCTCAGTCATGTCTGACTCTCTGCGACCCCATGAATTACAGCAAGCCAGGCCTCCCTGCCCATCACCAACTCCCGGAGTTCACTCAAATTCATGCCCATCGAGTCGGTGATGCCATCCAGCCATCTCCTCCTCTGTCATCCCCTTCTCCTCCTGCCCCAAATCCTTCCCAGCATCAGAGTCTTTTCCAATGAGTCAATTCTTCACATGAGGTGGCCAAAGTATTGCAGTTTCAGCTTTAGCATCAGTCCTTCCAAAGAACACCCAGGACTGATCGCCTTTAGGATAGAGTGGTTGGGTCTCCTTGCAGTCCAAGAGACTCTCAAGAGTCTTCTCCAACACCACAGTTCAAAAGCATCAATTCTTCGGCTCTCAGCCTTCTTCACAGTCCAACTCTCACATCCATACGTGACCACTGGAAAAACCATAGCCTTGACTAGATGGACTTTTGTTGGCAAAGTAATGTCTCTGCTTTTGAGTATGCTGTCTAGGTTGGTCATAACTTTCCTTCCAAGGAGTAAGCGTCTTTTAATGTCATGGCTGCAATCATCATTTGCAGTAATTTTGGAGCCCAAAAAAATAAAGTCTGACACTGTTTCCCCATCTATTTCCCATGAAGTGATGGGACCAGATGCCATGATCTTCATTTTCTTAATGTTGAGCTTTAAGCCAACTTTTTCACTCTCCCCTTTCACTTTCGTCAAGAGGTTTTTTAGTTCCTCTTCACTTTCTGCCCTAAAGGTGGTGTCATCTGCATATCTGAGGCTATTGATATTTTCCCCTGCAATCTTGATTCCCGCTTGTGCTTCATCCAGCCCATCGTTTCTCATGATGTACTCTTCATATAAGTTAAATAAGCAGGGTGACAATAGACAGCCTTGACATACTCCTTTTCCTATTTGGAACCAGTCTGTTGTTCCATGTCCAGTTCTGACTGTTGCTTCCTGATCTGCATATAGGTTTCTCAAGAGGCAGGTCAGGTGGTCTGGTATTCCCAACTCTTGAAGAATTTTCCACAGTTTAGTGTGATCCACAGAGAAGGCAATGGTACCCCACTCCAGTACTCTTGCCTGGAAAGTCCCATGGATGGAGGAGCCTGGTGGGCTGCAGTCCATGGGGTCGCTAAGAGCTAGACAGGACTGAGTGACTTCACTTTCACTTTTCACTTTCCTGCATTGGAGAAGGAAATGGCAACCCACTGCAGTATTCTTGCCTGGAGAATCCCAGGGACTGGGGGAGCCTGGCGGGCTGTGGTCTATGGGGTCGCACAGAGTTGGACACGACTGAAGTGACTTAGCAGCAGCAGCAGTAGCAGCAGCAGTGTGATCCAGACAGTCAAAGACTTTGGCATAGACAATAAAGCAGAAGTACATATTCTTCTGGGACTCTCTTGCTTTTTCGGTGATCCAGAGGATGTTGGCAATTTGATCTCTGGTTCCTCTGCCTTTTCTAAAACCAGCTTGAACATATGGAAGTTCCTGGTTCACGTATTGCTGAAGCCGGGCTTGGAGAATTTTGAGCATTACTTTACTAGCGTGTGAGATGAGTGCAATTGTGCAGTAGTTTGAGCATTCTTTGGCATTGCCTTTCTTTGGAATTGGAATGAAAACTCCTCTTCCAGTCCTGTGGCCACTTCTGAGTTTTCCAAATTTGCTGGCATATTAAGTGCAGCACTTTCACAGCATCATATTTCACAATTTGAAATAGCTCCACTGGAATTCCATCACTGGTCCCATCACCTCATGGCAAATAGATGGGTAAACAGTGGAAACAGTGACAGACTTTATTTTGGGGGGCTTCAAAATCACTGCAGATGGTGAGTTCAGCCATGAAATTAAAAGACACTCGCTCCTTGGAAGAAAAGTTATGACCAACCTAGACAGCATATTAAAAGGCAGAGACATTACTTTACCAACAAAGGTCTGTCTAGTCAAGGATATGGTTTTTCCAGTAGTCATGTATGGATGTTAGAGTTGGACTACAAAGAAAGCTCAGTGCCAAAGAATTGATGCTTTTGAACTGTGGTATTGGAGAAGACTCTTGAGAGTCCCTTGGACTGCAAGGAGATCCAACCAGTCCATCCTAAAGGAAATCAGTCCTGAATATCCATTGGAAGTACTGATGTTAAGGCTGATACTTCAATACTTTGGCTACCTGACATGAAGAACTGACTTATCGGAAAAGACCGTGATGCTGGGAAAGATTGGGGGCAGGAGGAGAAGGGGATGACAGAGGACGAGATGGTTGGAAGGCATCACCAACTCAACGGACATGAGTTTTAGTAAACCCCTGGAGTTGGTAATGGACAGGGAGGCCTGGCGTGCTGCAGTCCATGGGGTCGAAAATAGACACGACTGAGCAACTGAACCGAACTGAACTGAACTAAGCATCTATGAGATGTTAGTTGTTCTAAATCACAGAGAATGCTGCAGAAAAATGAAGCTTGTATTTTTGATGTGCTTTGTTTTAAACAGATGAAGCATATTTTTTATTGCTCAATTTGATCAGCACTTGATATTATTGAGAGCAGGCTTGCTCAGCTGTGTCACTACTGACATTATAAATTGGATAATTCTTTGTTGTGGGGAATCTTCTTG
This sequence comes from Bos indicus, assembly GCF_029378745.1. Lineage (NCBI taxonomy): Eukaryota > Metazoa > Chordata > Mammalia > Artiodactyla > Bovidae > Bos > Bos indicus. The sequence continues at coordinate 33,969,441 of NC_091760.1, read as the reverse complement.
TGCATTGCAAGGTGTTTAGCAATATCCCTGATGTCTACCCACCAGATCCAGGAGCATCCTTGCTCCTGAGTTAAGACAAAAAAATCTCCAGATATTATGAAAGAAAAACACCTTTCAGGACAAATTTTCCCTTGCTGAGAACCACTGTTTGAGAGTAATGATGCTAATTATAGCAATGTGACAAAAAGATTAATTGATTTATTTTTACTTCTGTATCATTTCCGTAAAAAGGAGATTTTTAATAGTACTTATATTAAGGGACTGACAAACCATAGGTGACAAAATGAATGAAAGTGTAATGTGTGTGAGTGTGTAAGATGCTAGACTGCCAGGTTCTTCTGTCGATGGGGTTTTCCAGGGTCTTTCCTCCCTGCTTCCCGCACCCTCTCCATTGAATCTTTGTGTCTTATCTCTCCTGTATTGTCAGGCAAGTTCTTTACCACTAGCGCCACCTGGGAAGCCCAATATTTTACATTAAGTAAATAAAAGCTGAATACTCATTGGAAAGACTGATGCTGAAGCTGAAACTCCAATACATGGACCAACCGATGTGAAGAACTGACTCATTGGAAAATGATGCTGATGCTGGAAAAGATTGATGGCAAGAGAAGACTGGGACGACAGAGGATGAGATGGTTGGATGTCATCACCGACTCGGACAGGAGTTTGAGCAAACTCCAGGAGCTGGTGTTGGACAGGGAAGCCTGGAGTGCTTCAGTCCATGGGATCACAAAGAGTCAGACACGACTGAGTGACCAAACTGAAATAAAAGCTATTATTATTGATCATCAGAACTTCTAATATAACATCTGTTATTATAACATGCTTTTAGCCTAATTTTAATTTTTAAAAACTTTTATTTACACTTAACTTAAAAAAAAGAAAATGAATGTATGGAGCTGCTCCTTTAAGCTTTATTGTCTCATAAAACATTATTTGAAAGAAGCAACAGTTTAATCATATGATCTAAAGTTAAGAGCCTTATAGTTGCCATGTTAATAATAAATTTAGTAAGTAAATTATATTATTCATTTTGTTGGATGAAACATAATATTAAATTATATCACATTATTAGAAAAGGAGCCTAATGATGGATATGTTAATAGAAACTCACAATGTTGTCTTTTGTTTTAATTAGTACACTGAATCATTCTTTAATGTTTTACTCACTCTATACCACTTCATTATTCATTACTTTCTCTGAATGTTGTAAGTCAGTTTTAAAACCCACTAAAATAAAGATGTTCAATTTACTTCAATTTTAACTTTAAAAAAAATTCATATGTGAAATGAGTACTTGAGGAAATCTGAAGATTTATACTATTTTTTGGTATTCATTTTGTACTGATAAGAAATCTACTGCTTTTAAAATCTTGTTATCTTTTATTTATTTTTCTGTTTTTATTTATTTATTTTTCTATCAATGTTTTCTGCAATGTTATTACAATAGGTTTTGGTCTAAGTTCAAGGCTAAGTGCGCCTTTTCAAATTTAGGATTTGTATCTCTGTTTTTGTAATTATAGATATTTATCTGCTATTACTGTTCTTGGTGTTCTCAAAGTAAGAATATTGAAGGGATTTACCATTCCCTTCTCCAGTGGACCACGTTTTGTCAGAACTCTCCACCATGACCTGTCCATCTTGGGTGGCCCTACACGGCATGGCTCATAGTTTCCTGAGTTAGACAAGGCTGTGGTCCATGTGATCAGTTTGGTTAGTTTTCTGTGATTGTGGTTTTCATTGTCTTCTCTCTGATGGATGAGGATAAGAGGCTTATGGAAGCTTCCTAGTGGGAGAGACTGACTGAGGGGGAAACTGGGTCTTGTTCTGATGGGCGGGGCCATGTTCAGTAAACCTTTAATCCCGTTTTCTGTTGATTTTCTTCATGGCTGTGTTTCCTCCCAGTTGTTTGACCTGAGGCCCAACTATGGTGGCAGTAATGAAGACAATGGCGACCTCCTTCAAAAGGTCCCATGCATGCACTGCCACATGCAGGGACCTGGACCCTGCAGCAGGCCACTGAGGACCCACACCTCTGCCGCAGACTCCTGGACACTCACAGGCAAGTCTGGGTCAGCCTCTTGTGGGGTTGCTGCTCCTTTCTTCCCGGTCCTGGGCTCACAAGATTTTGTTTGTGCCCTCCAAGAGAATACTTTGGCCACCTGATGTGAAGGACTGACATTTGAAAAGACGCTGATGCTGGGTAAGATTGAAGGCAGGAGGAGAAAGGGACGACAGAGGGTGTGATGGTTGGATGGCATCATTGATTCAATGGACATGAGTTTGTGTAGGCTCTGGGAGTTGGTGGTGGACAGGGAAGCTTGGTATGCTACAGTCCATAGGCTTGCAAAGAGTCAGACACAACTGAGTAATTGAACTAAACTGAACTGATTTGCCATTATCTTAAAATATTTCTTCTCCTCATTTCTTTTCTTATCTTTTTACTGCTCTATTTTATCATTCATATATCTTTGCCTGGGCTCCCCTGGTGGCTCAGTGGTAAAGCATCTGCCTGCCAGTACACGAGACATGGGTTCAATCTCAAGTTTGAAAGATCCCCTGGCAAAGGAAATGGCAATCCACTCCATTGTTCTTGCCTGGGAGATTCCATGAACAGAGAAGTCTGGCAGGCTGCAGTCCATGGTATTGCAAGAGTCAGACACCACTTAGCTACAACATGCCTTCACTTCCCTGATATATTTCTTTCTTTTATTCTTCAGTGCTACACCTTTGTACTTTATACTATCTTTCTCTTCAATAATTTGCTCTTGTTCTGCAACCTACTGTTTAATCCATAGTTTAAAAGTTAGCATTGATGTCTACATTTTCAAGTCTATCAAATATGACTCTTTTTTCGTTATGTCTCCCTTTCATATTAATTTAAATTTTAATCTGTTTGAGTTAAACATTATTCTTTCATTATCCCTTTCCCATGATTCTGTTATCAAATGTTCATGTGATGTTACTTATTCTATATATTTTGCTGGGCTACTTTTCCTTGTATAATTTATATACTGTTATTATTAGTATATGTTTAATATTTTATTCCTTCTTGGGGATTTGGCTCAAATATGGTAATAGCAACATCTTTACAAAATGTATCTGCCAGATCCCTAGGAATTTCACAGGTTCCCAATGAAGTATTTTATTGATATCTTGGTTTGTGCATGTACCTGTGTGTTTTACTCGCTTGGTCACATCTGACTCTTTTTAATGCCATGGAATACCCACCAGTCTCCTCTGCATATGAAGTTTTCCAGGTAAGAATACTGGAGTGGGTAGCCATTCCCTTCTCCAAGGGATCTTCCCAACCCAGGGATTGAACCTGAGTGTCCTGCATTGCAGGCAGTTTCTTTACCATCTGAGACACCTGGGAAGCCCATGCTTGTACCTAACAGATTATAAAAGTTGAGAAAACCACACCCATGATATTGTAGTTTTGTGTAACACTTATCAAAGAGAATTATTTTTTTTTAGCGCTCAGAGATATAGAAATGCAGACAAGCTTCTTCCTGACAATAGTTTTATTCTTATCATAGCTTAATGGCTATTGGCGGTTCTCATAGGTTCCCAGGTTTACTCATAAATCTCAGTTTTATCTATCTATTTCATACTGGTTCAAAGCCACGTTACCCAAATCAGTCTTGGCATCAAAACTCAAAACTGAATTTAGTCATTCTGTGTTATTGGAACATCTAGACTCCCAGAGCATTAGGTTGTGCCCTTAATACCCTGGCTTTTGGTTTTTGCCCTGTTTTGCCACTTGGGAATATTCCCCTTACTTTCTTCTGAGATTGGCTGTAATTAACTGGCTTTTGTTTCAGCTGCTCTATTTTTTGGTTGCATTTATACATGAATGGAATGGAAGCCAGTATGTGTCAACTCAGTTCACTATGTTACCAGGGTACTCCTCCTTTTCTTATTAAATAAACAAATCTAAACCTTAATGATTTTTTTAAACAAGTTTAAAATTAAATGAATTAAGTAGCAAGAAAATATACTCCATTACAAATAAAGGCCAAGAGGCATTACAGACCATAATTATATTATGTGAATCTATTTGACAAAAGAAGGGACAACCTATTAGCAAATGTTTCCCCAAAACACTCAAAATGTAGATTTCAATGTGGTTACTAAACATGGAGAAAGCCACAGCTGAGATGAAACAATGAAATCTTTGCTACTGACAGACAACAGTCAGTGCCTCATTTCAGCTGCATACTAAACAGAGGATTAGAATACCTCTGAGTTAACCTGTGATTATGTTTCACTATTTAATCACAAGTGAACATATATATTCTTGGAACGACACACGACAATGAAAATTATTGTAAAGGGAATGTTTTTCAAAAATATTTATACTCTTAGATGATTTGGAAGTGATTTGGTTGTATAGTTTTCAAAGCATAGACATGAAGTATTTGCAGGAAACTCAGATGAGGAAACTGATGTCCAGAGAGTTTAGTAATAGAGACAGAGAGACAAATAGGACCTGAATGATTTCACTCTTTGTTTTATCTGAAATTAGCTCATTTAAATTGGAATTTTACAAAAAATAAAATGGATTACTCTTAGTATATTCTTTTCTTAATATCACTTGTTATTTGTTTATGCTTGCCGTTAGAAGACAGTTTGTGAGTACTTCTCTTTTGTAAGTATCTTCCTTCTTGATGTGTCCTTAATATATATAATACACTTCATTAAATAATAAATTAGTGTGTCAACATTTAGTTAAGAGGAAATATATTTTATGTTGCTAATATTTTTTTTCAAAATTCCCCAAACTTGAGCTTTTCTAAAGAAAGAAATTCTTATCTTAAATACAATTTGTAAATGCTGTGTCATAGGCAGTAATTGGAAGGATTGATGCTGAAGCTGAAACTCCAGTACTTTGGCCACCTGTTGCAAAGAGCCAACTCAATGGAAAAACCCTGATTCTTGGAAAGAAAGGCAGGAGGTGAAGCGGGTGAGAGGATAAGATGGTTGGACAGAATCACAGATTCAATGGACATGAGTTTAACCAAAATCTGGGAGATAGTGAAGGACAGGGAAGGCTGGCGTGCTGCAGTCCATGGGACTGCAGGGTCGGACACAACTGAGAGACTGAACAACAACTTATTGAACACCTAGCAATGATAAGGTACTATTTTTGCTGTATTTGAACAAAGGAGTGAAAGATAAAGAACAGTGTAAAGCAAGGTAACTAAGTCGTGAATGGAGAGGCACACAAAGCTAAATACAAATTACATATAATGTTTTACTACATGTATTGCATTTTGTAAATAATTATCTTAAGAGAGAAAGTAATATAACCAGAAGAGAATAGTAAAACATCTATCACCATATGACTCATACAGAATTACTTCTCATTAATTGTGATGCTTTTTGTGTATCAAATGTGGGGGATTCATATATAAGTTCAGCCACGGGACATGGAAGCAGGCTATCATCCAACCAGTGATCACAGTTATATAGTAATTCACCAGTCTGGTAAGTGGCTGCCACTGCACATCTTGACAGCAGAGAGCATCTCCTCACCTCAAGGTTGCAGGAGACTAATAAGTATTCTCATCAGAAAGGCATATTTGGCCATAAGAAGTGAACAAAAATTTTGGTTTATCCTCCTCCTTTAAGAGGAGGAAAAACAAAAGCAAAATCAATAACTCTGGAAATACTTCCTGTGGCTCATAGGAGAGGCATTTTAACATTTTAAATATTTTTAACTTTGCTTTAAAAAGTCTCGTTAAATTGGTTTAGAGAAATAAAGATAAATAAAGCTCAACTCTTGACCCAACTAATCGGATTTCCTGTGAGTTATATGTGCATCAGTTGCTAGTAGCAGGTAGCAACCACTGCATTCTCTCTGTGTGTATCCATCAGTTTTCAGAAGTATTAGAAGCTTCACAGAGAGCTGCTTGCCTAGAGAGAAAGCAAGACTCTCCTCATTAGCACATGGTAGTGATCCACAGGGTAGCCAGCATTTGATTATTAATATGAACTGTTTGGGCCATTAGCTGTCACCTGTTTCAAAAACTTGTATGGTGCTGTTTAGCCCTGGACTTTCTTTCCTGCTGTCAGATTTAGTTAAAATGTGCCTCTGGGATCAAATGTCGTAAGGGGAAATGCACAGTTGGAGCAATTTCATAAGTCTTCCTTCTGTAGGAATCCTGGTTGAAAACTAAATTAATTCTTAATACATAATATTTTGTATTAGCTTCATAGCTCCCTAAACCTTAGGACAGAAACAATATTTATTAATAATGTCCTGAGGTTTTTAGTCAGTATGCACTCTTATAATTCATTTTATCTCTTTTGAAATAGCATTGCTATAAATTGATTTATTCCCCAGACATTGATGTCTGAAGTTGCTGTCAGAGAACTTTTTTAAATTTTAATTTTTGTTAATTACATTAATTCCAGAGTTCTGTTAGATTTTTACAGTGAGTATTAACAAAGTAAACTTGGAAAAACAGAATGCATCTTTTGCTATTAATGTCCTCCAATAATCAACATGAACATTCCAAATAGAAACTCATGCCAAAAGAAAAACATTCCTATAAGTAATTACAGCAGGTAAAATGATGATATCAAATCATGCTTCATTATGTACATATATACCCATTTTACAGAATGAAAGATCTAGAATTGGAAAGATTAGGTTTGTTCAATGCTTAACCTATCTATGCCTTTCTTGTAGGTAGAGCTATGTATTTAAACATCATCAACCTATGGCAGAAACCAGCACAACCCTGTAAATAAATTAAAAAATAAATTAAAAACAAAATCAACTAATCTCTGCCACAAAAAACAATTATTAGCTTAAATTTTAATATCAAATGACATTCTATTTAATTAATTTTAGATTACTTTGTTAATCTTTTAAACTATCATAATTAAGTCATAAGCCACTGATATTTAGGAAGAAAGATGTGCATTAATGATCAGTCATGTCTGACTCTTTGCAACCCCATGGTCTGTAGCCAACAGGCTCCTCTGTCCATTGAATTTTCCAGGGAAGAATGCTGGAGTGGGTTGTCATTTTCTACCCCAGGGGTTCTTTCAGACCCTGGGATAAAACTCAAGTCTCCTGGACCTCTTGCATTTGCAGGCATATTCTTTACTGATGATTCACCTGGGAAGCCCATTTAGGAAAAAACATGATCATTTTTATGACGTACTTCTATAAGCTATTGTTTTTTTTGTTGTTGTTTTGGTTTTTTACCAATAAAGAAATGATTTAGCAGCAAAAGATAGGATTCTCAATTTTGGAAGCTGAAGACCAGGCAGAATGTTCTTTCTAATGAACATACAAATGAGTAAAAAAATACAAGAATAGGTGAATAAAAAGAGATGTCTCTAGAATGCTTCCCTGGTGGCTCAGACAGTAAAGAATACCCCTGCAACATGGGAGACCTGGGTTTGATCCCTGAGTTGGGAAGATCACCTGGAGAAAGGAATAGCTATCCACTCCAGTATTCTTGCCTGGAGAATTTTATGCACAGAGGAGCCTGGCAGGCAGACCATAGGGTTGCAAAGAGTTGGACATGACTGAGTGACTCACTTTAGAATACAGAGAACTCTTAGTACCTTCTGACAAGCAAAATGTTACGGTATACACTCTAATGGCATACAGAGTCTTGCCTAAAATGCTGAACCAGAAGTACGCAGTCACGTTTCTGAAATTTGTGTTGCTTTATAAGTCCACAGCTGTTACCTGCTGGGGGATTTATTGTGATTTCAGGTCTGTGAAAACCATTTAGGCTTTGAAATTTTACCTGGGGGAAAAAATCCATAGTGTATTATTTATCTTTCATTTTCTTTTGTTGTGTGAATTGTAGTGACTCAGAACTAAGTGAAGTTTTGTTGTTGTTGTTTGTTTGTTTGTTTGTTTCTTTTTCCCTTTTTGAGGTAGAGGGCCAGATGCATTTACTAGTACAACATTTTTGGAACAAAAACAAAACAACTAGTACAATCATTTTTGGAACAAAAATGATTATAAGACTAATGGGCCCAAACAAAAATATACGTACTGGCTATTTCAGTTTTTAAATAAGAATGCTATTAATAGCAAAAGACCATGCTTCAAATTAAGATCTAACTTTTGACTTTTAGACTTACCAATGATAGAGTCCTATTATTAATGGTCTTTAATCAGAAGTAATTATTGGTAAACATTATTTCAGTGGTTATTTGGGATAAGTAATGCAAGGGAGAATCCCAGGGACGGGGAAGCCTGGTGGGCTGCTGACTATGGGGTCGCACAGAGTCCGACACAACTGAAGTGACTTAGCAGCAGCAGCAGCAATGCATGTATATGCTGGTTTATTAGAAATTGTTGAGGTAAAAGATACATGATTACTGATACTTATGAAGTTATTTTCTTTAGGATAGTCCTGTCTGGTGACAGTTTTGGCTGATATGTACATTGTTTTCCAATCTGAAGATTAACCATTTTTCATATTATTGGCATCCAGAAGAGTTTAGAAGCACTCACTTTTTCATAGATTCACTATACTCCCTTCACTGTGAGAACAACATTTCAAGCTCTACAGTACAGAATATATATATAAATATATATATTTATTTATTTATAAACTGATAGAAGCAGTTCTCATATTTACCTATTTTCATGGTGAAGAGAACAGACTCTGAGAAAGGAGTAGTGTTACTAACACTTCTAAGCATCCCTGTGGCCATCACCAGGCCTTGTGGTAACACTAAAGTAAATGGAAATAGGCAGTATATTTTAGAAAGTTTGGGGAAAGGACTGAGGGAGGTTGTGAAAATCTGTTTTATTTTGCTCTTGTTCAGTTCAGTTCAGTTCAGTCACTCAGTCATGTCCGACTTTTGAGACCCCATGAATCGCAGCACGCCAGGCCTCCTTGTCCATCACCAATTCCCGGAGTGCATTCAGACTCACGTCTATCGAGTCAGTGATGCCATTCAGCCATCTCATCCTCTGTTGTCCTCTTCTCCTCCTGCCCCCAATCCCTCCCAGCATCAGAGACTTTTCCAATGAGTCAACTCTTCGCATGAGGTGGCCAAAGTACTGGAGTTTCAGCTTTAGCATCATTTCTTCCAAAGAAATCCCAGGGCTGATCTCCTTCAGAATGGACTAGTTGGATTTCCTTGCAGTCCAAGGGACTCTCAAGAGTCTTCTCCAACACCACAGTTCAAAAACATCAATTCTTCGGCGCTTAGCCTTCTTCACAGTCCAACTCTCACATCCATACATGACCACAGGAAAAACCATAGCCTTGACTAGACGAACCTTTGTTGCCAAAGTAATGTCTCTACTTTTGAATATGCTATCTAGGTTGGTCATAACTTTCCTTCCAAAGAGTAAGAGTCTTTTAATTTCATGGCTGTAGTCACCATCTGCAGTGATTTTTGGAGCCCAAAAAAATGAAGTCTGACACTGTTTCCACTGTTTCCCCATCTATTTCCCATGAAGTGATGGGACCAGATGCCATGATCTTCGTTTTCTGAATGTTGAGCTTTAAGCCTACTTTTTCACTCTCCACTTTCACTTTCATCAAGAAGCTTTTTAGTTCCTCTTCACTTTCTGCCATAAGGGTGGTCTCATGTGCATATCTGAGGTTATTGATATTTCTCCTGGCAATCTTGATTCCAGCTTCTATTTCTTCCAGTCCAGAGTTTCTCATGATGTACTCTGCATATAAGTTAAATAAGCAGGGTGACAATATACAGCCTTGACATACTCCTTTTCCTATCTGGAACCTGTCTGTTGTTCCATGTCCAGTTCAAACTGTTGCTTCCTGACCTGCATACAGATTTCTCAAGAGGCAGGTCAGGTGGTCTGGTATTCCCATCTCTTTCAGAATTTTCCACAGTCTATTGTGATCCACACAGTCAAAGGCTTTGGCATAGTCAATAAAGCAGAAATAGATGTTTTTCTGGAACTCTCTTGCTTTTTCCATGATCCAGCTGATGTTGGCAATTTGATCTCTGGTTCCTCTGCCTTTTCTAAAACCAGCTTGAACATCTGGAATTTCACAGTTCACGTATTAGCCTTCAAGAAAATATTGTTTCAAGTTTTGCAAGCCCTTATATAAATATTCAAGGAGCTCTACTACCTAACGTAATGCTGTAGGGGCTGTTGTGTCATATTCTACCATTTATAATAATGGCCTTGATTACAGAGATAAATTTAACAGGGAAAAATTCTTAAGCATGAAAAAAGATGTCCAAATGCTTAGATTCTAGATAAGTGTAACACTTCCACATCAATGTTTTTTGAAACAGTGAGCAGTCCAAAAGTCAGCGATCTGCCACTTTGCAACTCCTTGTGTACAAGATGTAATTGCAAAGCTCTCTGCCCTCCGAAAAGTTCCTGCCTTGAAATTTTATATCATCAACAGTACATCCCTTTTCCCTCTCTTGGATGTAATCTTTCTGTATGCAAATATTCCCTCTTAGGGTAACCTTTTACCTTTGAAACAGGAAAGGGAAAATGAATGTATCGGTTTTCTTTCTTCCCTGACCATGGAAATAGATAAGTGGCTAGATACATTGTCTAGAACTGTATTTGTTGAAAAGAATCTTCTATTTATTATTAAAGCCCTTGCTGCTTCCCAAAAGGATGAGGCACTTAAAAACAAAAGAACAGATATACTAAAGTCATTATACTTTGCTGTAAGAAGAATTTATAGCAAGAGCCTTTTGTCTGAGGGCCATTAAATACTAGAATGGACAGTATCTTCAATAGTAGTTTTACAAAAAGAAGATAGGCATTCTTCATATGGCCATTTCTTGCACTGACCTTTGATAAGAAGCCAAGGGCAGGATGCCAAATCATAACTCTGTGAAGACATTTCTGAAGGGAGCTAACGGAATACAATCCTGGTATGTACCATTCTGATGATCTGACTTGATACAGGGATAAGACCTAGAGAATCTGGAAAGATGAATGGTTGACATGTCCAAAGGCTGCCGATTCCTCTGGAATTTCAATTGACTCAGTTATCAGATCATTGAAAATGGATACTTCTGTTGGGCATTAAAATGTTTTTTTCTGTGATGCACATTTCTAGAGACCTATATAATAAAAACTATAATAACATCAACAACAAAGAAAATACTATTAGCTAACAAGAATTTGCTATGTCCCAGGTCCTGTGCTAGTTAATTTGCATGACTTATTTAAGGCTCACCACATTCAGGTGAAGGAGATATTTTTCATATCTTGTTCACTTTATAAAAGAATACACTGAAGCTTATAGAGGTTCAGTAAATTGTACACACTAGTCCAGTAGTAAGTCCAAGAGGTGGGATTTTGAATCCAACTACCCTCCCTCCAATCTCAGTGGCATTAGTCTTTATGAGCTTATATTTTACACAGTGAAATTATAGGTGAAAAAAGTTTTCCCTTTGTAACTAAATAAAATATATTTGCTTATAGTCTTGTTCACTGAGGATTCATTTTATATCTTCATAGAAGTAAGCTTCAGAAGTATCTCTAGAAATAGTCATGATTTTCAAACTGAGGGTGAATCTACCTAACTTGAACCTAATTTTGGCTCTTTGGACCATTTCATTTAAGAACTAAATTGAGATCATTGAGGACCAGAACTTTATTGGTATCATTGAATGTCACTGATAAGTGTCTGTTACTAAAAATAATATTTTTCCTACCTTCTTGTACTTATTTAAATTATCCTGTACTGTAGTAGTGAGAAAGTTAACAAAGATATGATTGCCTGTCTTATGTGATGTTGTAGATGGATATACTTATAAGGAACCAAAAAATGACTCAAGTACTGAGTAAACATATTATAAAAGATGTTCCGTTGGTAGGGGCTAAGACATGGTTCTATTTTATACACTAAAAACCCTTTCTATACACAGTAATTCTATAAATGGTATTGGAGTAAGGGCTCTGAAAAATAATAAAAGATCTTGTCATCTATATTGAGTTAATGGCTTTAAGAATTTAATAATCGAGCAATAGGTCCTATAGAACATTAGTCTTATCATTGAGAGAATATACTGGGTAACTAAGCTCCATAATTGGAGAGCTGTACCTTAGTCCTCCTTGGAGTCCTTCAAAAAATTTAATTGATGCTAGTTTGGTATATAATTGAATAAAGAGAATATCTGTGTATTGAAGGGGTAATAAAAAAGACTAGTAGGTTTATAACTCAGGGGAAAAATACATCTGAAAAAACTTAAATTTGTGCATAAACAACTGGAAAATTTTGATAGGATTGCTCCAAGCCTGGTCCCCTCTTTAGCAAGACAAAATGAGCAAGAAGTAAGAGGAAAATTGTCCAATAAGAGAATGACTTTTTGCAAATGCTTATGCAATTTAAAACACTTAGCCACTAAAACAAAAGTAGTTATTGAGTCTTGGTTTAATAGCATCTGGTAGCTTCAAGATATGTAATAGTAAAAAAATAAATAAATTATAAATGTTACATATTTGTACAGCGTGAGGTTAGGTAAATTTCATACAAATTCCACACATTTAAACATTATTACAGTTAGAGAAAAAAATTTTACTATTTTTTCAGGGGTGCATTTTTGGAAAAAAGACATAATTATTGTTAATATAAGCATTTTAATATTCAAATCAAATTCAATTCTAATTCTAAAGGAAATTTGTCAATATGATTTTATTTTTAAGTTAAAATAAATTTCTTTTAGCTGATATCCTAGTTTTTTTGAAACATAGTTGTAAATATATATACATAATTAGTAATATTAAATTTGACCTTTTTATGAGATAACAGAAGGGTGAGGAAGCATTAGTAAGCTGGGGATTGTTTCTCTCAATCACAAATCAGTATCTTAACAAAGAATAGAGAAGCATGTTTGAGACTTTGACATTGAAAGACAATGAAATAAAATTGCAACTTAAAATTTTTTGTAATAATAAAGATTGATTTTTGTTCATTTGTTTTGTTGTTATTTCCATAATAAACTTCAGCAGAGTAGGATGAAATATTTACAAGACAAGCTTTAGAAAGACGTTTGCCTACGTGCTAAGTCGCTTCAGTCATGACTAACTCTTTGTGATCCTTGAACCGGTGCCTTCCAGGCTCCTCTGTCCATGGGATTCTCCAGGCAAGTATACTAGAGTGGGTTGGCATGCCCTCCTCCAGGGGGTCTTCCTGACCCAAGGATGGAATCTGTGGTTCTTACATCTCCTGCGTTAGTAGGTGGGTTCTTTACCACTAGTGCCACATGGGAAGCCAGAGAAGAGGTATACTCTAGTAGATAAGCCATTGGTCTAGGAGTCAAAGAACAAGGAAATTCAGTGATGATTTCATAAATGACTCACTCTTTCACCTTAGACCAGTATAACCTCTCTCTGATATTCATTGAGTAAATGTTCATAAAAATTTCTGGATTTCAGTGCTTCCTAAGTGTATTTGAACAAAAAGGGCCAAGCATAACACAAAATTCTGAAACTTGAAAAATAAGGCAAACAATACCAATCTGAAATATAAATATACATAGGTAAATTAATAATTAACATTAAAGTATTTGATGTTGCATAACTATAATTTCAGTTGATATATGAACGGAAACCCTTCCCCTAAAATTTGTGAAAATTAACAAAGAGTTCAGTTCAGTTCAGTCACTCAGTCGTGTCCAACTCTTTCTGACTCCATGAATTGCAGCACACCAGGCCTCCCTGACCATCACCAACTCCCAGAGTTCACCCAAACTCATGTGCATTGAGTTGGTGATGTCATCCAGCCAGCCATCCTCTGTCATCCCCTTCTCCTCCTGCCCTCAATCCTTCTCAGAATCAGGGTCTTTTCCAATGAGTCAACTCTTCGCATGAGGTGGCCAAAATATTGCAGTTTCAGCTTCAGCATCAGTCCTTCCAATGAACACCCAGGACTGGTCTCTTTTAGGATGGACTGTTTGGATCTCCTTGCAGTCCAAGGGACTCTCAAGAGTCTTCTCCAACACCACAGTTCAAAAGCATCAATTCTTCAGCACTCAGCTTTCTTCACAGTTCTACTCTCTCATCCATACATGACCACTGGAAAAACCATAGCCTTGACTAGATGGACCTTTGTTGGCAAAGTAATGTCTCTGCTTTTCAATATGCTATCTAGGTTGGTCATAACTTTCCTTCCAAGGAGTAAGCGTCTTTTAATTTCAGGGCTGCAATCACCATATGCAGTGATTTTGGAGCCCCCCAAAATTAAGTCTGACACTGTTTCCACTGTTTATCCATCTATTTCCCATGAAGTGATGGGACCAGATGCCATGATCTTTGTTTTCTGAATGTTGAGCTTTAAGCCAACTTTTTTACTCTCCTCTTTCACTTTCATCAAGAAGCTTTTTAGTTTCTCTTCACTTTCTTCCAAAAGGATGGTGTCATCTGCCTATCTGAGGTTACTGATATTTCTCCCAGCAATCTTGATTCCAGCTTGTGCTTCTTCCAGCCCACCGTTTCTCATGATGTACTCTGCATAGAAGTTAAATAAGCAGGGTGACAATATACAGCCTTGACGTCCTCCTTTTCCTATCTGGAACCAGTCTGTTGTTCCATGTCCAGTTCAAACTGTTGCTTCCTGACCTGCATACAGGTTTCTCAAGAGGCAGATCAGGTGGTCTGGTATTCCCATCTCTTTCAGAATTTTCCACAGTTTATTGTGATCCACACAGTCAAAGGCTTTGGCATAGTCAATAAAGAAGAAATACATGTTTTTCTGGAACCCTTTTGCTTTTTCCATGATCCAGCAGATGTTGGGAATTTGGTCTCCGGTTCCTCTGCCTTTCCTAAAAGCAGCTTGAACATCTGTAAGTTCACGGTTCATGCGTTGCTGAAGCCTGGGTTGGAGAATTTTTGAGCATTACTTTAGTAGCGTGTGAGATGAGTGCAATTGTGTGGTAGTTTGAGCATTCTTTGGCATTGCCTTTCTTTGGGATTGGAATGAAAACTAACCTTTTCCAGTCCTGTGGCCACTGCTGAGTTTTCCAAATTTGCTGGCATATTGAGTGCAGCATTTCACAGCATCATCTTTCAGGATTTGAAATAGCTCAACTGGAATTACATCACCTCCACTAGCTTTGTTCGTAGTGATGTTTTCTAAGGCCCACTTGACTTCACATTCCAGGATGTCTGGCTCTAGGTGAGTGTGAGTGATCACACCATGGTGATTATCTGGGTTCGAAGATCTTTTTTGCACAGTTCTGTGTATTCTTGCCACCTCTTGTTAATATCTTCTGCTTCTCTTAGGTCTATACTATTTCTTACCTTTATCGTGCCCATCTTTGCATGAAATGTTCCCTTGGTATCTCTAATTTTCTTTAAAACAGGCATCTATATAAATGAAGTTCAAGAACAGGACAAAGTTTCTTTGGGGATAGAGGTTAAATAATTGTTACATTTAGGAGAGGGTATACTGATGGAGAAAGAGCATTAAGAATGTTGAAGCATTATACCTTTATCCTCTTATATACATAGGTGTGTGCTGTTGCTAAGTCATGTCCTCCTCTTTGTGACCACATGGACTGTAGCCCACCAGGCTCCTCTATCCAAGGGATTATCCCAGTAATCTTCCCAGCCCACTGATCCAACCTGCCTCTCCTGAGGCTCATGCACTGCCAAGCAAATTCTTTACTATTGCACTGCCTGGGAAGCCCATACAAGGTCTACACATTTATAAGGGGAATTAAGCTGTACATTTAAGGTTTCAGCATTTAATTGTGTGTGTGTTGCAATTAAAATGAAGGAAATATAAGCAACCTGTGTGTGCTACAGACTAGGCATAAAAATAGTATTCCCTGTAGTTTATATAATGACTTTGTGAAATTAGCAGGGCACTACCCTACCTCTGGACAGAGTCAGCTTCTTAGGTACAACGTTTGGCGAACAGGAAAAAGCAGAATTTTAGCTGCTATTCACTAGGAAGAGCCTACGGAATAGTATATCTGCAGTGCTGCAGAAAAAAAAAAATATATATATGTATATATTAAGGAGGAAGAAACAAAAACATTGGCTTGTATTAGTTTAATCACATCTTAAAGTTTGATGAAAATTATTCCACATCAAACTGTTTTAGAACTAGTAAAGTGAAAACATTTTTAATTGTTTAAGATAACATATTTTAATATGTAAATTTTATTTATATAGTTAACTGCTCTTCAAAACTTACTCAAAAAACTGACCTACATATAGATTATAATTTCCTTCATGTGAAAGACATGCTCAAAAATCTGTTTATTTGATTAGTGGTCATAGAGAAATTGTTTTTATCTATATTACTCACAAATCAATTATTTAATAAGGCTTTCAATTAAATACGATGTATTTAAAGTAATAATCAGAAAACAAAGAATAAAATTATTTAATTAAATTATTTTGTTTAAATTTAAAAATTCTGATTATATATTTGGGTAATTACTGTGGAAATGTGTGGTTGTAAGTCTTGGGTATATCCCTTTGATAGAACAAAAATATTTTGAACGGCCTTTGGACAATTCATCTCAGAAATTATAATAAGAGGAAATTTGGGATTTTCTTTCTAGCATTAATTTCTGAGCTTTTGGCCTGTTTCTCTGGAGATCTTAGGCATGAAGCTCTATATAATGTGTTGGTTAAAATTGAGAAGCAGATTCTGTCATGTTGAGTGATAGTACATCCATTGCTGGATCCTGTTAAAATAAATTTGTTTTCTAAAAGTAGTACCTACATTTTAGAAAATAAAGAAGCTTGCTAGTATGTGTTTTTATTTGTTGGATTTGTTTACTTGAAGTGTGTTCTAAGAAATAGGCTTAATTAAATTGCTTAAACTTGAATAAACTAAAACTTCAGTGGATGAGTTGTGAATTCCCAAGAAAAGATACAAAAGATCTAAAAAATATTAGAAATTAACTATCTCATTTACATGATGGTGATAAAATTTATGTACTGCATTGCCAATATCCTGACTTTGAAAAGGTTTATATTTTTAATATTATTCTGTTTTGCAATTTAGATTAAATAATGTACAGATTTAATAAACATAATTGTTGATAACTGGTGACTTTAATTACTGAATTGACTATCAAATTACTATTTCTTCTATAATTAGCTACATAATCCTTCAGGATTAGTTACTTTCACAAGTCCTATTTACTAATTCTGAAATTTGGCAAGAAATTGCTTCTATTAATTCTCTATTAATGGCTGTCTGTACATATAAAAATGTATTACAGGATCTCTGGCTAGGTAGTTCACACATATCAAGGTTAAGTTTTGTTTTGTTTTGTTTTATTTGGTAAAATCAGAAGGAAAAGAAAAGTTGGGAATTTTTTCCCTTTCAGATAAATTATTTTAAATTCCAAATACGGATAAGCCACTGATGTAAGAAGAAAATGAAATAATCTCATGATGAGCTATTTAACAAGAGATTTAATAAAATATCTGGAGAAGGAATTGGCAACCAACTTCAGTATTCTTGCCTGGTTCCCACGGACAGAGGAACCTGGAGGGTTACAGCCCCTGGGGTCAAAAAGAGTCAGACACAACCGAGTGACTAACACTTTAATATCTTCTTTTTAGAACTAAGGGAAAAGTATTCTCTAGTAGATAAATCATTAAAAAAATTCATTTTGCATGAGTAATTCATTTACTGCTGCAAACCTGAAGGGGAAAAATGTTTAAAATATAAAGTAAAAGTAGGGAACACCACTATTTGTGGAGACAAATAAATAATAGAGGTAAAAAGTCAATTTTGTAAACTGTTAATTGCTCTAGTAAATTGTCTTTCAATAGCTATAATAATGTTTATTACTTCAAAACCATTATTATCTTCAGTGGCAAATAATTATTATTCACCTATCTTGAATAAAGGTATTGTTTTTCACTATGGGAACAAATAGTTATATGTAAAAGCCTATGTCCTTCAAGGACTTAGTATAATTAGGAAGAAAGTATATTAAAAAAAACAAAGTTAAGAATATGGTCAGTCAAAAGAAAGTTCAGTATTAAAACCATTTATTTTCTCTCCTTCTTATGCTGTTCTTTTCCTATGGAAACCCATGCCCTCTTGTGGACAGGACTATTAGTTTTAAGAATTTCAAAGGTGACCCCATTTATTCCTAATATCAATAAGTGTATGTTAGAAGAGGAATCTGTCCTGTCAGTATCAGATGGTTTTAGTATCTTAAATGTCATTGTATTAACATTTTTACAAGATAATTTTTTACACAGTTATATAAACATAATCTCATTCTTAGAAAATTCTAGAAATTTCTAATACACTGAAAGGATTTTCTTTGTGATTTCCTATTTGAAATTTCTAAAAACAATTACATAAGCATCTAGTATTTCAAGATCATATACAAAGGTGTAAGGTACTCTTTACATATGTTCCTTTCACTGCTAACAATCATAATTTTCTAGGATTTGGATATCTATTTCCTACATTTCTTGGAAAAGCAAACCTAAAGCAAATCTAAATATCTGCCAACTTCCTAAAACAATCAAGGCTTTATAGGATGGAGTTGTGAGGAAATTTTCTCTTAAAATATATGTCTTAAAAATGGAATGAAATAGCATCATTTGTAAAAGTCTGTATCTCTAAGATTTAAAAGAGATGGGCACTGGGATTGAGATACAGGTCTCACTGTCAAAGGACTTAGATTAAAGTTTTTAGTAATGTTTTTGTTTTGGGGGGTGTTCATTGACATTGCTGTTTTTACTTTGTGATTCTATTTACTAAATAGTTACATTATCCAAATTATTTAAATACCAGTCACATTGCAATGAAAACCTGAATTTCATGTTTTTAAGCAAACAACATACACATATTAGCAGCCATCATTAAATTCTTGTTCCTAAGTACTTATCTTTAAAATAAGGGGAAAAAAAAGACATTTATTGCACTTGACATTATATACATTATTTGATACAAAGAGAAAGTCAAATGTTCTCTCTCCGTAAAGGGAATGCTAGATAATATATATCGTATGACCTGAAGTTTACAGGCAGAAAGCATTTTACATTGGTTTCTTATTCAAATTTTAGAGATTTTTCACAAGCAATTTAGGTAGGTACAAGCTTCTTAAAATGTCCTTTGGGCACATCTGTCTTCCCAATTTCATCAATTCAGCTGAATATAATACCCGTGTCCCCAGGTAAAAGTCATGATGCAATTCTATCAGACAGTTGCTGTACTTTGCGCAGTGTGGGTGTGAGAGCTAATTTTGTCCTTAGATTCAGAAGCTTCATTAACAGTCTTAACACATTCACTGCAGCTTTCTAAACCTCTCAGGCTTTAACACTTACACTACTGCGGAACTGGGGAGAAAGAAAAATAAAATGTTATCCTTGTTTTGAAAACACATTCTGCTGACTGGCAACAATTACAGCTCTTTTGTGCTCTTCCAAATCTGAGTTCCAATAGTGTCATGCTAAGGAATCCCTTCAGTAATGTACAGTTAATATTATGAGAAAAGTACTATAAACACACATAAAAATTTTATACAAACATTAAAACAAAAGAAACTCCAAAACTTGATTATAGGAATTGTGTAAAGCTACAGAAGAACATTATTTTTCATAAGTGATCATTTTAATGCATTTTAAAATCTGAATTCCATATTTTTGCAATTATTCAATATTAATATTAATTTCTTAGATTTCAATGATTAATAGTCCTATAAAATGCTGCTTTAAATGAAAACATTTATTAAAGTCTAGCCTTTGATTCTCAATATCTATACTCAATGATTATGACAGTAAGTACATATAGTTGTATTTTACAGATGTTGAGGGAAAAAGTTGAAATATTTCCATAGCAATTATGGCAAGCTTTGTCAGACTCAGTCACACAGATAAACTGGAGTGATATGAAAGAAAATATTGCCATACTTGTATAGCATTCTACTTATCAATTTACTAACAATATACTATAATTTTATTTCATATAGCATCCAATTTAATAGTCTAAACTTTGGGATACAGGTATGAAAAATGCCAGAGATGGTTAATGAAAAAACATATAAATTTCAATTTATGTATATTAACATTACAAAAATTAAAAGTGTTCAAGATGGGAGAGAATATGTATGGAAACTTCATCAATTGTTTATTTTAATTCTTAGTGTATATACTGTTCATTTTCTTAGACAACATATTGAAACCTCTAGCTATGCAAAGTCATGTTTTTAATGGACATACTCAGGATTTCTACATTTTCTTAAACATTTAAATAGAAAAAGCTGTTGAGTGTTTTTTTTTTTGGTGGGGGGACTAATCTAAATATCTATCTTGGAATTTTTGGAAATATTTTGGAAATAGGTTCAAATATTAATTTAAAAATTGAATAAAGCAATTTCAGACATATCTACAGTGAAAGTTATGAAAACAATGCATGCTATTCATATTTAAACACTATGTAATGACATATCAATGACAAAAAACATAGATTGGATCATAGTGGCAAAGAATTCTATTCATTCTGTGGTGTACCCTTTAACACAAAGTTATTTAGTTATTTGCATGGCAATGACACATATTAGAATACACTATTAATCTGATATCATTACACCTGATTTTCTAGTAAGACATTCTAAGGAACCAACACCTAAATTGAAGGGAAAATTATTTTTAAAAATACATTTCAGAAAAGATAAGCATATAAAATGTCAGCTATTAAAGAACCACAAATAACCTTCCTTTTGCTTTTCTTCTGAATTTAAGAAGGTCCAGAAACTGAAAATGCACTGCTTGGGAAGTCCTTTCTAACACAGGTATTAGAAGACATGACTCCACTCAAGAAAGGAGATAAATATGTGATAATATGACAGTCACCAACCCTATCGCCTACTTTGCTGAGCACCCGTGAAGTGCAGTATTCTACAGCATTCTACAGGCATGATGTTTCTTTCTTTAAGGGACACCTTAAACTCATATACAAAGTTATTATAAAAAATAGACTGTGAATAATATTAAATTACGTGAAAATGTAGTCCCAACTCATCCCCAGGTAAACTGAAGGTTTAGGAAGCATCTTCTATAGCTTATTAATTTTAATCCTATGGATTATTTCTTTCTCAAGCATTTTTGCTAAGTGCTAGCATAAAAGCACATAAATGGTAATAGGCATTAAAAATTGAAGGGAAATTTATAGAAGAAAATATTAAAATGAGAAAATTCTATTTATGATCTCACCCTCTCCCTTCCTCCATCCTTCCTTCTCCACACTACCTAGCAGTGGGGAAGACTAACATTATCCATTTTAGCAGCTATATATCTTAACTCACCCTGTGTTCTTTGTAATAAGTTGAGAAGTGAAGTGAAGTGAAAGTCATTCAGTCGTGTCCGACTCTTTGCGACCCCATGGACTGTATAGATTCTCCAGGCCAGAATCCTGGAGTGGGTAGCCGTTCCCTTCTCCAAGTGAAAAGTGAAGGGAAGAACTATTTGGAGGGATTCCCTTTTGACTGGCCAGGATAGCAGGGGCTAGGCCTACACTGATAGTTGAGGAGCTTTCCTGGTGGCTCATACGGCAAAGAATCTGCCTGCAATGCAGGACACCTGGGTTTGATCCTCGGGGCAGGAAGATCTCCTCAAGAAGGGAACGGCTACCCATTCCAGAATTCTTGCCTGGAGAATGCCATGAGAGGCTAGAGTCCAGGGGGTCACAAAGAGTTGGACACTATTGAGCAACTAGCACTTTCACAAGCATAGAGTGATGAGCCTTCTTGAAACGTAGGCTTCTTGGGGTGTCATCTGGACCATGTCCTATTTTCCCTATTGATTGTGCCTATGATATGCAGCTTTCATCTCAATGGAGATACTCACCATAGATTTATTACTTAAAGTTTCCCCTGAAAATAACTTTCTTCCTATGGGATCTTGATTTCCTTATTTCTTATTCCAGTACCCTGACTCTCCTTTCTGCTTTCTCTCTTATGTGGCATTCTGACCTCTGGTTTCTTGAACCTGGATCTTTTCCAGATGCTGATTAGATTAGAGCTGCTCAGAAAAAGGACCAGAACGTTCCCTCAACAATAAGCCTGGTGTCTACAAGAGATCTGGGGAGTATCAGGTGCCAATTTTACTATCAACACGTTTCTGTTACAGTGGATATGGTATTTTCTATTTATATAACCAGTGTGTTAAAAACAAGTGGTAGCTGATTTGAAGTCTCCATACATGTGAACGTTGTCAAGTAAGAGCTCTTAAAAATGTTGACTACATAATATGATTCTATAAAAAGGGTATTTTAACACCAAAGAAGTAGGAAAGACAATCTCAGAATAACATATGTGATCTTTATGAAAGCAGCATGATGTGAATTTTACAAATAAATTCTCTCATTTTCCTGCACACCTATGGAACATTTTCCAGAGTTCTGATCTAATCTAGAGACCAGCAATTGGAAATCACTGTCATAGTATTGTATTATACTTGAGTTACAGTTTATAACATAATAGAAAGTGTCAGGACAAGAAATCGTGATGCTTCAGAGCAAAGATCCTTAGAGTTTTCATATGAAAATGAGGTTAAAACATCTATTATTCATGTCTTTCAAGATAAGTAAAGAAGAAAATATGTGTAAAAGATTATTATAAATAATAGAATGCTTTGTTAAGGTCATCTACTTAGTTATTAGTGGTGAAGATATTGGTCAGATTATTGAAAATTTCTGTTACACTTTGTGTCTTTTTGATAGATTGACTGCAAAGGAAAAAAAAAAATACTTCTACTTCAGGGTCTACCTGAATTTATAGAGTACAGAGTAGGAAAACAAACTGCACTAGAATCATCTGCTGCTGACTCTTTAAAAACAATTTAAGTTTCAGGTACTATAGCTGTCATATGCTCTGGAACAATCACAAGTCAATGACATAAATCAAAGGAGAATCAACAAATTGGTTGTTTTGGATTTGAGGGCCTTCTACTACCCACACCTCCATCAGGGCAATGGGCAGTAAGGAAGCCTGGGACCACAGCTCTATAGCAGAGTCTCCACCGAAAGGTGAATTCACTTGAACTAGTACTTTTTAAACTAAATATTGAAATCTCTTGATCCGCACCACATTTTCTGTGTCTCCCTTAGGTTTACACTCTTATCATTATCCTCCAAATATGACATGTGAATATTTGCATATATTAATGCAACAGAACAGGAAGCAGCTTAAGGATTGGGGATTTATGCAAGGAATTGACATGTCTTCATGATGCCATCTTATATTAGAGAACTATATAAACCCTGAATACTTGGAGATGGAGTACAGTGTATTTATTTTAGCCATATACACCCTCATTCTTTAATTCATAGACATTTTTAGTTAGTCCTTCTCCAAGAAGCTAGGTCTTTAAAGTGGCATTTTTATTTACTAAGCAGTACTTACTTGTTTAAGTATTAATATAAACTTTCTGATACATTAATAAAAGGACTCCAAGTTTTTTTTAATAATTTTTGTTTATGTAGATACAATAAAACAAGAGACATAGAGGCAAAATTAAAAGGAGACAATAAATGTTTGAAAATTATAAAAGTGCTCCAAAGAAATATGGCAACAATACTTCGTCGGCTGGTGGATAAAATCGCAATAATCTTCTCAGTTTTCTGGGGGATATAGGTGCATTACCCTGTTTGTGAGGAATTTAAAAGACCCCGTTGCCATGCTCACATTAAACTCACTGTTCTGGTTCTGTATTTGAAAGAGTTTGCCTTGTAGGTCTCTTTCCTCTGGCATTTTTAGTAAATGACTACAGTTTGTCTTAATGGAATTTCTGCTTCAAAATGAGCTGATTCAACAAATTAATTTCAACATTTGAATATGTACTCATTTTATTAATTAAAATTGTGTGTATGTGTGTATCCCTCCTTATTTGTGAGATTCAGTCATTTTGTTTGGTGACCACATTCAGCTAAGCCATAGGGCTGGCAAAAGAAAACTGCTCCTTGCCTTTAAGGAGCTTCCTCTCCCCTGAGGTTTGCTTTCAAATGTCTTCCTAGATCTCTTTCTATTTGGAATCCCTGGGCTGTCCAGTATCCATTCTCAAGAAAAATGTCAATAATATCAGCAAATCTGCATTTACTAAGTATATGCCCATTTTCAATGAAAGGATAACACAGACTCAGCGGAAAAGAGTAGTAAATACTACATGTAGGTTGCAGACATGATATGCTCCTCGATTTCCGAGGAAGAAGAGCTTTCTGTGGGCTGGGCTGGTCAAATGAAGTTTCGTTTTCCTTCACAGAGTGTTTCTGTCCTGTCTTCTGTTCCAGGTGTAGTACAGGTAATATTCCAGGTAATACCCATTAAACTACTTGATTATAAGCATCAGTAACATCACATGGTTTGAGGCATTCAACATGGTCAATCTGCAAATGAAATCTCTTCCAGTCTCTCCCCAGTCCAGCACTCTTGCCTGGAAAATCCCATGGACGGAGGAGCCTGGTGGGCTGCCGTCTATGTGGTCACACAGAGTCGGACACAACTGAAGCGACTTAGCAGCAGTAGCAGCAGCAGCAACATGAGAGTAGATGCTACCACACACAAAAAATGTGGGGATGCATCTTTTCAGGTCATGAGACTAAATAATATGGAAGTAGACAGGAACACAATCTTTGAGTAATGAAGCAGGATAAAACCCACATTTATGTATCTTACATAAATCAGTTGATAGTAGCTTCTTCCAAGTGAGCTAACAAATATTTATGAGTGTATCCTATGGTCAGGCACTTTGTTAGGCTCTTGGGTTATACAGGCACGTTCAGGACAGTGTCCTTGTCTTTAAAAGGCTTATATTTCATTTGGAAACAAACTAGTTTATCATTATTCAAAAAAATAAATAAATATAAAAGTTGTTTTCAGTGGAAGATGAATGCTATGAAGAAGATCTCACAGGTAATTATGAAGCTTTCTATGGGGAGTTAAACACAATGGAGTCATGAGTGGTGAGAAGGAAGTAATTATGCAGTGATCTGCTGAATTCAGGAGGGTATAAGAAGCCAAACAAACTAGAATCAGCTCAAGGCCCACAGTGGGCAGCTCTCAGGGCTTTTCCCTAAAGCTCAGTTGCTTGGCTGGGACTCCATTATCCTGTCTGGTTTTCACTCACTGCTTCCTATTTTATTACAGCCATCTTACTCAAAATTGAGTGCACTCCTAAAACCATGAGAAGGAGTCTCCACATCACCACCATCCCAGAAAAACCTGTTGTACTTCTCCATCTCCTCACTGCTATATATATATATATCCTTACAGATAAATGTCAGCCAAGATGAAGCCCAAGTTCACTCCACCTCTTAAATATTATAGAGTAAATCTTTGTGAATAATATAGTTACATCCAGAAAGACATGAGTTGGTTTTTTTTGTTTGTTTTGCTTTTTTTTCTTTTCTGAATCGGAAATCAGTCATGTCCGACTCTTTGCGACCCTATGTACTGTAGCCTAACAAGATCCTCCATCCATGGAATTTTCCAGGCAAGAGTACTGGAGTGGGTTGCCATTTCCTTCTCCAGGGGATCTTCCCAACCCAGGGATTGAACCCAGGTGTCCTGGATAGTAGACAGATTTACTGTCTGAACCACCAGGGAAGGGATCTTGTATAAACCCTTGTCAACACAATCATAAGAAATAACTTAATTTTTCTGACTCCTAGCTGTATCCATAATGTTTTTATCCAATAGAAAGTGTTGGTCTATCTTAGTCTATTTAATAAATATTATTTTAGAAAGATTATAAACAAGGTAGTTTGGAGTATACAAAGATTGATATAAGACATTGCCTTTTCATTAAATCTCCATAGCATTGTATAAAGGTGATAAAGCACATACAAAAATTATAAGAGTCTCATTAGGAAGTAAAGCTGGAAGGGAAATAGGCAAAATATAATTAGAAGTATAAAAATATATTACTTTTTATCTGGGGAACTAAAAATTGGTGAGATTATCTTCATGTGTTAGACCCTTGAATCATAGCCTAATTTCAATTTGCAGTCAACAGATAAGGGTGTATATCTACATCTGCATGAAAGAAATAAAGTGGAATATAAAGACATGGAAATGGAAAATCATGGGGTTTGTTTGAAGAGTATTTCCTTATCCAGTTTGATCAGACCTTTTAAAGACAAGAAAATAGTGAGAATAAAGCTGAGAATGCAGTTTGGGATATTGAATTTTATTTCAAATGAGCAAGTATATACTATCCATATAAGGGCAGCAAGAGCAACATTCCTTAAAATAAACCAACAGTGCTTAATTGTATTATAATATATTAACACAGATAATAGAAAAGGTCTGTACTTAGAACTTTAAACAATTATTACAATTAAGGTACACATTATTTGTCTGCAAACATGTCATATCTACTAATTATAGCACTACCTCTGTTAAGTAGTACTACTACTACTGAGGTCTGAGCTGCACTTCTCCTTCATAAACTCAAACTATAAATTTACTTTCTTAAAGTTATTATTTGTCTCTCTGGATCGATGCTCTAAAGATTTATAACTGCAGATACGGATTGGTTAATTTGATACCATATTCCACACATTTCAATATTTTCAAAAAATTAACAATCTTTTAGTCTATTATGGATATTATCATAAATAAAAACTACAGATAGACTCCTCTAGTAACTATACAAAATTTCATACTGAGCTTTAGTCATGAGCTTTAGATAGAAATATTTGACATCCTTTATAGAAAGATTTACATCCCGAGTTTACTATTTTCTAGGTGTGTGTGTGTGTACTGTGTGCTTAGTCACTACAGCCGTGGCTGACTCTTTGTGACCCTATGGACCATATCCTGTCCCTCCGTTCATGGGATTCTCCAGGCAGGAATACTGGAGTGGGTTGCCATGACTCACTCCAGGGTACCTTCCTGATCCAGAGATTGAACCTGCATCTTTGGCATCTCCTGCATATAACCTTGGTTAATTTATTTCTTCTCTCTACTTTCCTGACCTTTAAAATGAGATGATTTTGGTACCTAACTAATAGGACTAAATAGGTTAATAAAAGTAAAATTATTTAAATACTCTTAGTACTATGTGATTATTAAAAACATAATATTTGTTATGTATATACTAGGCACTTTCTCCTCTCAAAGGGCAATTTTGTTTAATAAATAAGTTTTTAAATTTCAGAAATTGATTTGTAGAAGGGGGAAAATTAGCCATATGCCATAGAAACATTATTGGTTTTATTCAACTAAAGTCTGTAGGAATCAAAGTGAAAGAAAAGTTAGCAATCAACAAATCAATTTAAACTATGTACAGTTAACTCAGATTATATACACTAAAGAGGGTTCATGTTGGGGCTTGACTGGCTGTCTACATTGACAAATTAACCAGATAATTGACATTTCTTATCTTAATGCTTGTATCGTAAGCATATAGGAAAGTCCTAGACTAAATGCCATGCAGTATTTCAACACTTAAGTGACTCTGAAATAAAATGTTCACTAGTTTTGCTTTCATTAACCCACTGACATTCCTGTCGCCAATCTCATTTAAAAAAGAAATTCCATAGAGGTTTAGTAGAATTCAAAGGAAATGTAGTCTATGTATTTCACCCCTCCATAATTAGCAATGTGGATAGGGCATATTATAATATGAATGGAAGTCAGGATACATTCAAAGTCTTTCTTGCTCTGTAACTAACTAGATTTGTAAATGTGAGCAAATCACTCAAGTGCATCTTATTTTTTTCAGTTATAGAATGGAAGTTGGACAGATGATAAGAAAGAGGTACTCAGTAAAGGAAATTCACAGACAAGCCCTCTGTTATAGGATCTTTGGTGCTTGGCAAAATGTATGACAAATAGAAGAAATAAAGATTCAGAGACCCAAACCCAATGCTTCCAGCTGAAAAATGTATGATTTGTATTCATCCCCTGTAATATTGGTATATCAAGGAGTCTACTTAAATAGTGAATGCATTGTCTAGGAAGAAACCAAAAAAATTAGAAAACAATAATAGTCAAGGTTGTCAATTTAATCTATCTCTGGAAAATTAGCCATGATGAAAAATAATATATCAGTAAAGTAGAATACTGGAGGAAATAAAACTAATGCTGAGGTGTCTTCAAAGTAATATACATATAAACTGCAGCATTCAAATTTGCATCTGGATTTTACCTTTCAGTTCTACATGTGTTCATACAAATCAGGTATAGCTTAGCTAATTTTCCATTTCATCTGAGCAATTACTTGAAATATGCATGTGATTGAATATATTTCAAATTCTGTAGATGCAATTTATACACCAGCATAAAAACTGTGCCATTTCTCCAAATTTTACATGAACTTAGCAATAATTATTATACATTGTAATATGTTATAAAGTACTTAAAATATTTAAAACATGTGCCATGTAATTCAAATCAGCCATGGAAATATACAGGGAAAAATCACATTTCTAAAAGCTGACAAATGGTAATGGTTGCAGTTTGCTTTACACAGAAGGCATTTTTTACTTTATCTATTTTAATTCAGTATATTCCTGTCATTAAATAACTCTTCTATATGCACTTTTTTGAATTCTCAGAGTAATATGAGTGGTAGAACGTGGGACTAATTTTAGAGGTGAGGAAACAGAAGTTCAGATAGTTTATGCGCTTTCTTAAAGTGCCAACTAGCAAGAGGCTGATCTGAGATTTAAAAGTTAGGACTGATTGAATTCAGCCAGTGATAGTTTCTTTATATTACAGGAATCTAATTTTCTTTTGAAGTGTACAGGAAATTATAATTTGAACACTTCATGCAGCTATATTCCAGAATTATTAAAGGAAATACTTAGTTTTCCTAATAATTAATAATGACAACTATCCAGAAGAATAAAGTCTATGCATATTTGTAATAAACAATCAGAAGAATGACTTTTTTATTGTTCTGATGTCACAGGACTGATAAACACCAATGAATAATCTATTTTTTACGAAATTGATTCTGAGAAGGAAACTAAAAGAAATCTCATGAGTTTTCAATTATTATTACTATAATTAGCAAGCCGAACAACCTCATTTCTCTATTAAGATGCATGTTGAACAACACAAAATATGAAACTCCCTGATAAAACTATTAAAAGAATGTAAAATTTCTTTTATGATTAAGTATCAGTCTGCCTATTCTATTCAAAGGAAAATATGTTACTTTCTGGAATAGTCATTACTTACTAACTTGAAAAAGAAATAGTCTGGATATAGATAGAGGATATTGCTCCAGTAGTTTAAAGTCTAGAATTTGTCAAATGATTAGCTGGGAAGCAATGCAATGATGATACTAACAGCAGATTTAATTAACCCCTTGTTGGTTTGGTTACATTTTCTTTTGATTTCTTACACATTATATTGCCACCAATTCAACTGAGAGCAGGACTGCAATAAATCTGAAGTTATTTGTCCAGTTAAATTCTGAATTTGCTCCACTCTGGATGAAGTTACAAGTCATAAACTGTAAAACTTAAGAAGTAATTAAGTAAATTCCAATAATTTGTTTGGGTCTTTCTGGTTTGGTTATTAAGTGTAAATTTCTAAGACTTCAAGTTACTGCTGTGAAATAATAACTTAAATAAATATTGTGAGATAATTTGCCCTTGATAATAGATTAGCATAGACACTATCGCATACCTCTAACTCAAAGCACACCACAATAGAGAAATAGTGCAATTTTTACTCAAATAAGATTCAAGATCAGGCCAGTGAGCAGCAATCAGTAACTTATTTGGGCTTTAGTTATCAAAGGATAGTTTAGAATATATATTACCTTTAGCTAAAGTAGTCTTTAACTATACTGTAGTCTTTCTAGATTTAAGACTATAATTTAAGTAACAGCAAACTTTGGCCTTTGTTAAAAATAAAATTTTTTTTTTATAATTTTATTTTTTGCACATAGTCTAAATTGCTATTCATGTATCTATTACTTTTCTTTAACAAGTTAAATTACATGTTGTCATTAACTTTTAATTACAAAGGTTCATCTTTGCTTTCTAACTCACTTCCAAATATGATCACATAATTTCCTTCATCATTTAAATAGTCACTAGTGTTTTTCCTACATTTTTTGCCACAGTATATCTCACTGTATATGCGATGATGGTCCTCAGACTATTTCTCCACTTATACCAACTCCCTCAGTTATCCATTTTAATCACATAACTTTTATAACACATATGTGCTGAAAATAGCAAAATCTATATCTCCAGATAGAAGTCATCTCTAAGACTCATATATCCAATATCTCCATGTGGGTATTGAGCAGGATTCTTAACCCAGATTTGTCCAGACCTCAAATCCCGATTTTCCCTTTGTGAATAAACATCAATTTTATATTTCAAATTGCTCTTTCCAGTAACCCTGAAACCAACCCTTTACTTTCTCTCACATTCCACACTGAGGACATCAGCAAACCTTATTTGTACTGCCTTCATCATACAGTGCTGTCTCATCTTAGTGCTGCCTCTTTATCTAAGGAACTATCGTTTTTCTCCTGAGTTACTTCAGTGGCCCACAAACTGATTTGCTTACTTCTTCCATTGCTCTTTCCCAAATCCTCCACACAGTGCAATACCACGTCATGGGTCTGTTCAAAACCTGCCATAATCACTACTTAAGAGGAAAAAAAAAATCCCATTTTCTCATTTAGATAGCTTACAAGGTCCTACAAAATCTGTGGTGATCTGCCACCTACTGCTCCCACACCCATTCCTGACATTTACCTCCCTCCCCCATATGCTGCTTATTTCAAATCAACATCAATCTCCCATTCACCAGTTCAGTAGTTCTGATTATCCTAACTAGTAAACGCTGGAATCTTTTTTAACAGATCCTGAATGAAGTATGTAACTCCTGTCTCAAGATACTATCTTTTGCTCTTCCTTTTACCTGGGATGCTCCTGCCTCAGCAACCCACATAACTTATTTCATCAATCAGTGGGACAACATATTTTACCCAATTTCTCTAAAAATAATATTTGGAATACATTGTAAAATTTTAACTTATACATTCTATATAGTTAAATCATCAGACTTTTAAATTTTAAAATTGTTCATTTTGTATAATCTTTCTTAAACTCTAGACTTGAATATTAACCCTGTTGTCATCTTTTACTAAGCTGTTACAGTACCCACTCTTCATGTACACAGACTCAACACTTTTAGCAAAGTATTGCCGCAGCATCAAAAGAGTTAGCTTTGGCAATTTTTACTTACATTTCCAGACTCCTTCGGAGGCTTTGAAAAGTATCCTCCAAAGTCTACGTGATGATTTGCTTCCAAATTACTACTTGGTTGTCCTTGAATTTCTCAATAAGCCTTGTTCTAGTTCATATACATTTGGCTCAATTTCATGCTCTAGAAGCATAATGTGCATTGCAGATATATTCTAAACAGCTTTGAGGCAAATTATAGGATTCATTCGATATATGCTTTCTTTATAAAATATCTCACACTTAAATATAACAAGTCACAGTATTGGTGAGAATCACAATAAAAGAACTAAAGTGTAATATTTATTTAATGTATATGTCTGCACATGCAAGTATTACTATCAATGTAAATGTCAAATATATAATTCTAGTTATTTGGTATATAATGCATCTTTTCTGTTTGTTTTATGTTATGAACCTAAAAGTATCTCTATTTCTCAAAAACAACTTTTTCAGTGTGTAAAGACAAAACATATATAATCCTTACATAAAGGAGAATAAATTTACAGATTTTAATTATTAGAAAATATATTCACAAGAATGTGACATTCCTATGAAAATAGTAATATTTGGTTATAACTTTCTAAAATATTATTAACAATATTATTAAATGTAATAATTTCAGGAAAAAATAAAAGGAGAAAAGGAAAAACTACATTGTAACATTAGAACTTTTTCAATTGAAAAAGCTAAACTTAAAAGTAGTTTAAAAATATGAACTATGACAACTTGAAAAACATCAAAGAGATTCACCATTCTATACACATAAAATTAAACTTGCTATAAAAGTAAATATAAATCTCTCACTGTATATGTTCTAAACAAATATTAACATCTGTTGCATTCTTTTTTGAAAGTGTATAGAAGAATCTGGCATAATTTAATTCATATTATTTTAATAAACAAAATACACAGAATGAAATTGAAACAGAAATATTCCTATTTTGAGGTATAGTATTAGCAAATATATGTCTTTTTAACGGCTGAGTCCCTTCATCGCTCATCTGAAACTACCACAACATTGTTAATAAGCTATACCCCAAAACAAAATGTTTTAGGTGTTAAAAAATAAATAAATAAAATGACTGAATAAAATACCACCTCACTTTTAATTTGTTACAATCAGTATAGGTTTAAGCTTAGGGTAAAATTATATTTGAAGTAAATATTTTGTCAAGCATTGACTCTGGCTACATAACACTGTCCAGAAGCTGTTTATAATTCACAAATTATCTTGTCAGAATTGGTTAATATTTTATAGTGAAAAAGCTTTATTCTATATATGTAAAATATATTTTTTAAAAATATGCTTTACATGTATATTATTAATGTAACATTTTAAGCACTGATTAGCTATATTTTGAACAACTGTCCAGGTAAACATAATTTGCCTTATTGTTGAGTAGGGTTTAAGATTTTTTTCTTCAATCATAGAACTCTCAGTGACAAACCATTTAAAGTTAGAAACGAGCAAACAGGTGTACAGCTTGTGACTAATAGGCCTTCCCTTAGTTTCACAGTCTGATAATTTTCTTTGCATACTGACTTGACCTGATTATTCATGACTTTTTGCATAATGAGAGAAAGCTTTTAGACATGTTAGGTATGACATACAAAATCTGCAGCTATTCAACCATTCTAAGATGTCCTGTTGATTTTTTTTAGGTAGATTTAGCAGTCAAATAATAATTTGATGAAACATGATTAAAATGTTGAACCAATTTAGTGAATTCTTTGGAAACACAAAACATCTTACAATATTACACTGAATCACTCTATGCGTGAAACTATTCTCATACTTGCTTAAAGATGTTTAAACGAGCAATTAACACACTGCTTGCCATTCTTAAAAAGTTCTCTGAAGCGTACTTTCTCCATGAAATTTGTACCTTAGTCCAGTATTAAAAAATTTTTTTGAAATAATGTTCTAGTCAAAAATATTTGTAAATTAGATTTTGAAACAGAAAACTTCCAGGGATAAGTCAAATTAACTAATCCTGACAATACTTTATGCTAACATGCTTTATGATGAAATATTAAATAACATTTGAATTTGGATATCATTTATATATTTGTCTCTTCCTTTTTTTCAGTTATTTTTATTATTTGAAATAGTGCTAAAATGTTTATCTACATCTTTATTTTTCAGTTATCTTAAGTTACTGTGTCAAAAGGTTTAAATATACCTTTTACATACACTGAAAATATATTTATAATTGAATATATTAATCTATACTCAGTCCTAGATGATGGACTGTTGGACTGAGGGTTCCCTTTGAGCTTTAGTTTCTTTTTCCTGGACTTATCTATAAAATAGTATTTTCGTTATGTTTTTTTTTCTTGTAATTCTTTTTCATTTTACTACCACCTTAGCTAATAAGTTTCAAGTGGAGACCATGGGAGGCAAATTTCTAAAATCCTTCCATTAAAATACACATCTCTTTGTCTATACTTTTGTTTTTATTTTTCACTGCTTTGCTAGCTATATAATTTTAAACAAAAGTTACTGCTTTTGTATGGAACTGAGGAAATATTTATATTTTTCTCTCTATATCATCTGCTACTGCTAATGACATTTATATTACCAATATAATTATCAAGCAGATTTAGTAATCTGTTATGGAACTATAGGGAAATTTAGGAGTTTTGTTTTTAATTATTTTGTATCTAGTTTTCCCTGTTTCGTTTTGCTTATATTCACATTGCTGAGCACTGGTGGGCCTTTTCAACCTGAAGATGTATATTCTATTTTAGTTTAGAAATACTGTATATACTTTTCTGGGCTTTCATTTTTGTTGATTTTTATTCACAACCTCTTTCAGTACAATTTACAACCTTATTCCCATTTGCAATCTGATTATATGAGTGTTAAAAGGCATAAAGATCTAGAGTAAATATATTAAAAAAAAAAGCAAATCTGTGAAAATAACTTGCATGCAACATGTCTAAAGGGGCTGAGGGAGTAGCTGGGAAATTAAATAGAGTTAGATAAAATAATTGGGACGCTTTAGCTGAAGTCCTTTCAATCATATTTGTCTTTTGTTCCATGTTCAAAGATGCGCATGAACTCAATGTAATTGAAATTCTCCTTTCTGTGTGTGTGTGTGTATATTTCTCATTTTAAGGGGTATAACTAGTTCAACTTCAGGAGAATATGTAAAATTAAAAAAAATTAAATTTTATTTCCCCCCAAAAACTAAAGATTTCCATTAATGTAAAGATAAATACACACACAGACATACAGATCATCTTCCTTATAGAGAAGGTGATTGTATCCGCTATCTAATATTTTTATGGTTAATGCATGTATCAGATACCATATTTTCAATTGTCAAAGACAAAAGTGAGTAAAAATGTCCTGGCTTGTTTGCATAGAGGGTCACTGACTATTACAGTGCACTCAGAGCAATTCATCTATTGCTGTAGAAAGGTTACTAATAGGACAAGATTATCCTGACCTCTAGGTCTCATAAAATATTTATTGAAGTGATTGGCAGCTGGGATTTCTATGACAGAGATTTATACTACAAAAAACCACATGCTGTGTTTTTTGCCACTGATAAAGGATCATTGATTTTTATGAATTTAAGTGAAAACATGTTCCTTACTACTTATACCTCAAAATAAACAGTATATTCACACCTTGTTTGCTATTAAATGACTATTCTACAATTATTTATGTATAAGCTATATGAATATCCAAAATTTGATCTCCTCTCCAAATCTGCACTATTCTTTTAGTGGTAGACAAGGCAAAACCATGGATCAGTACTATCATATAATATACCATAACTTGGGTTGTAAAGCTGCTCACATTAAGCCAGAAACATTTCTAATGTATAAAAGACATAAACTATTATTGGTCTATAAAGCATTTTGCAATGATGCTTAAACCATTGCTACTTTTCCTAAAACTACCAGTACACACATACACACACACACACACACACACACACACACTAAAATCAACAGCATTACACCCCTAGATATATATCTGTGTTTGAAGAGAGCCTGGGGGATTTTCTGGTGGTCCAGTGGTTAAGACCTCACCTTACAACACAGGGATTATGGGCTCAATCCCTGGTCAAGGAGCTAAGATCCCACATGCCTTGCGGCCAAAAGAAAAGAAACAGAAGCAATATTGTAACAAATTCAATAAAGACTAAAGAAAAAAAGAACATAAGAAGAGAGCTTGAGGCACTTTATAACCAAAAATGATGCAGTATGTTCTATAAGGCACAATGTTAGGTGCAGGAAAGACAAAGAAGAATAAAATAATGCAATTCATCTATGAGGATTAAAGAGATATTTTGGAAGAAAGGAATAGGTGTAAAAATTAAATACCAATGGAAGTAATGCATTGAAAGTGAGTCTCTCAGTCGTGTCCGACTCTTTGCAGCCCCATGGACTATATAGTCCAGAGAATTCTCCAGGCTAGAATACTGGCATGGGTAGCCTTTCCCTTCTCTAGGGGATCTTCCCAACCCAGGGGATTGAACCCAGGTTTCCCACATTGGAGGCAGATTCTTTACCAGCTGAGCCACCAGGGAAACCCAAGAATATTAGAGTGGATAGCCTATCCCTTCTCCAGTGGATCTTCCCAACCCAGGAATCAAACTGGGGTCTACTACATTGCAAGGGGATTCTTTACCAGCTGAGCTACTAGGGAACTCCAGGTAATGTATTACTATGTGTCAAATGAGTGGGACAAGTCCTATCACACTTAAACAGTTTAAAGGAGACACTTCAAGTGTTCAAACAGTGACCTAAATTCTATTTTAGAATGTAAGCAGAGGTAATATGAGTGGAAAGACAAATGAGATAGCATTATACATAATGATTAAACAATGCTGTAGAGCTTGGAGTGGGATGAAATAATATTTAGCACATAATTGGGCTTCCCTCATACCTCAGTTGGTAAAGAATCTGCCTGTAATGCAGAAAACCCGGGTTTGATTCCTGGGTCGGGAAGATCCCCTAGGAAAGGGAAAGGCTACCCACTTGAGTATTCTGGCCTGGAGAATTCCATGGACTGTATGACCCATGGGGTCGCAAAGAGTTGGACAGGACTGAACGACTTTTACTTCACTTCACTTCACTTCACCTAGATTGTTTATTGGGAAAGGTAATTTTAAGGTTGAAAGTGGTTGAACTTTCAAGTGGTTGAAAGATTTTTAAAAACAGAATTAATCTTTAAGTATTAGATATTATTTTTAAACTTTATTATATCTATTATATAAAAAATCTAGGACAAATTTTAAAAGATTTTAGAAAAGACACTAGAATTAGTGAAATAAAGATGACTTTGTGGAGTCTTGGGAAAAAGTGTAGTTTTTATTGAAATAGAGACTCAGGAGATTAAGAAATGATCACCAGGACTGCCACTCGCATATGTGTAGAGTCATATATGGCTATCAAGATTTTAGCTTAAGAGAGTAGAAAAAATTTCAGACAAAGAGAACAAAGTTTAGATGCAAAGTTATTTGTGAAGGAGCAGAAAAGTGGGATGTGATGCATTCATAAACTAATTCAATTCATCCAGTTCTAATTTTTATAAAGAATCATTTCAGATGGAATTAAAAAGGCAATATACTATAAATTTTAATAAGTATAATAGTCAATTCTAGCCACAGAAAGGAAAAGATTCACCTGAAAGGCAAACAATTTGCTTATTGCACAATAGATTTGTTGATTTGTATCTGGTACAATAAAACAAAATACAGAGTTAAATGATTCTCATTTGACAAAACACAGCATATGCCAATATTTGGGAAATTTTTTTTAACTTAAATTTTCAAAATTATGCAAAATTTAAGGAGAAATTTACAAGAGCATGTTGGTCATGCAACATTTACACTGGAGTGAGAAACTACAGTTAGAAATGTTAATCTGGCAGGATATTATGGAAGTGGTAAGTGAAGCCATTCAATAGATTAACTTTGTAAGAAATTTAAAACAGAAAATTAGAGAACTAAAGAACTAGCCTGGGAGGGTCTCCAGTTAGAGATGGAAGAATGATATCCTGCTTCACTGTCCATTGACCCTTGTATAGCCTTGGGCTTATTATTTCAGCTTTTGAAGATCCTTTTTTTTTTCCATATATAAAGGGGATACTTAGAGTTCATTTATCATGAGATAGTTTTGAAATAGTACAGATAAAGGGTCACTCCAATGTTTGAAAATTAGAGTTTATTTTGGAAATATCATCATCATTCCATGTCCACTTTTCTTGCCATCATTCTAATTGAAACATTATTATTTTATCAATGACTAACAACATATTATTTTATGTTTTTCTTATTTTTCATACTCATTTATTCTACCTTAACATTAATATTTATAAAGATTAAATTGAACATATACATACCTTATTAAAATTTTACTAAGTGAAAGCTTAAAATTTTAGTCAGATATTCATAGTCCTTCAGAATATTTCCTTAACTTACCTTTTCAGTCTAATCTAAACTCCATCAATCCCTTCTACATTTTGAATATTTTTGTCAAGTTGGGCTGTTTAAAGTATTTAGGCGTAACAACTTTTCCACTTACATTCCTCTATGCATGCTATTCTTTCTGCATAGAATATATTTCATCTATTCCTACTGATACATGTCTAAGATTTTCCCATTAACCATCTTGAATTAGGAAACTATACAAACATCTATCTTTCACGTATACAGTATTTAACACAATTAGCTTTATAGTGGTAGTATTTTTTTTAACTCAGTTCAAAGTGGATGCAAACTCTTAACAAGCAATAATGTTGGACATGTTGGAAAACTAGAACTGACAAAAGGTACACTGAGATTGCTAAACGTAAGTGAGAAATTACTAGGAGTCAAAAACAGAATATAAATGAGAAAGTAAGGATTCTCAATTAACAGTTGGGTGATGGGTGACCAGTTGATAGGGATATAAGAGAAACTTAAACCCAAGCTGTGTGGTTGATCCAAAGGATTTTTTAAAGGATCTTCCAATTTTAATTTTCAATTACATTAAGTACATAGTTTTAGTAGCAAGGGCTACTGAAGTCAGCTACTAAGATTAAGGGCTATATAAAATCATATAGATATAAATGCCCTGAATGTAGTCAAGAGAAAGAATTTAAGCTTAAATTAACATCAAGGTCAAAGAAAATGTGTGTGTGTGTACATGCACAGACTCCTGTGTGTTTGCTTGTTTCTTGTTTTTGCTTTGTAGTAATCACTGGAACAAATGATTATGTATCTTAACAGTTCATCATATAACATTAACACCATTTTTGTGAAATATCATTACATAACAAGCATCTTGATCTTTTTCCGTGAAAATAGTGATCTGCTTTTACTAACTGACAGAAACGCTAGTAGATGGGTCACTGTTTGACAAAAAAATTTTAAATTATTCAGAAATACCAATAATAGTACTCATTTTTATATAATGCTATAGCTCACACATCATGACCCTAAGGTTCTTTGTAATAAGTGTTGTTTGTCAAAAAAATGAGTCTGCTTTATATCTAAATTCAAAAAGTAAAATAGCTTTGAAACTATGAAATCAGAGTCAATTTATATTAATTTATTTATTTTTAACTATGTTCTTGGCTTCAATAAAGAAAACCAGTGATATTATGATCATTAGTTCAGCATCTAAAAAAATCACTTAGCAAATGTAAGTA
The DNA here is from genome assembly GCF_029378745.1 of Bos indicus. Classification (NCBI taxonomy): domain Eukaryota; kingdom Metazoa; phylum Chordata; class Mammalia; order Artiodactyla; family Bovidae; genus Bos; species Bos indicus. The sequence continues at coordinate 33,930,636 of NC_091760.1, read as the reverse complement.
TTAAAAGAGAACATTTGGCCAAATATGTAATTGTAACAGTTTGAAAGCAGAAGCCAGATCAATGGGAAAATGTATGTAACGATGTTTAATCAAGATTTTCAAATCCATGGAAAGCTTTTGTATATATCTGGATTTTATATTTTCATTAAAAACGAGAAAAGTGCAATGCAAAATGGCATGCAGATTTTATATATATATAAACTAAAATTTATCATAAAGGAGACCAAACCCAGCATATACACTTACTGCTAAATTACCTTTAATTTTATGTATAATTAAAAGTATTTTAAAAATTATCTTAGGAATTTATAAAGTACCTTTTGCAAATTTTATGTGTGCAAAATGTAGAAGAAAAGCATCTAGTATTAACACTAGATACCACATTTAATATTTTCATAGTTGTTGAGAATGAATTAAAGAAGGTAGTTTCATAAATGAGAATGCCTTGAGTTACTCTTCTGTTTCAAAGCCTTTGCCAGAGTTTTTAGACAAAAATATAATATCTGAAACAGACTTAATATGTCTCCTCATTCCCTTTTCAGGCAAGTCTCTTGCCTCTCCCCTCTTGATGATCTGATGTTATGGCTAGGCTTCCTTCTTTCTCCATGACTCTAAGAGCCTTCCCTTCTCAAAGTCCTCATACAGTCTCTGGTGGGATCCTCTCATATTCAGACCCAATTTCCAAGCACTTTTAGCACTGCTTCAGAGATGCTTTAGCAATCTCTTGCATCAGGCTATCATGTGTCTGAATCTTTTTTTACAACTACAGACTTTTCAGTTTATCTGCATAATTACATATTTAATTCCTTTTTCAAATACTCCATGAAATTTCTTGAAGACAAGAAATTTGTCTATTGAGTTTACTACAGTTTCCAGAGTGGCTACTGCAGTATTTATTTATTGAATGAAAATGTCAGAATCATGTGCAAGAGGCAGAAATGTGTCCTGTCCTAGAATACTGGCATTAGGTAGATGACATTTAGATTACTCTGTAAGCATCTCATTTAAGATTGATTCAGCTCCACATGGGGGGAAAATATTTAGGATGAATCTGTGGAAATACTGTGCCCATGACCTGGGTCTAAGTCCCAGTGCTGCCATTCACAAGCTGGGTGATATGGGAAAATAATTCTATCTCAGTTGGATTGTTTTCTTATCTTAAAATGGAGATAATTATACTTAACAGCTAAGATGAAAGAGGTTAATAAAACTACCTGAACACCTAGGAATAGTATCCCAGGTGGCGCTAGTGGTAAAGAACTTGCCTGCCAATGCAGGAGACATGAGATGCGGGTTCGATCTCTGGGTCCAATTTCTGGGTCTGAAATGTTCCTTGGAAATGCATGGCAACTCTCTCCAGTATCCTTGGCTGGAGAATCCCATGGACAGAAAAACCTGGCAGGCTACGGTCCATAGTGTTGTGAAGAGCGGGCCACAACTGAAGTGACTTAGCACACACACAGGTGCATGAATAACGAATCCATCTTCAAGTGAAGTTAGAGCAAGTATGAAAACAATCTTGATTTCCTTGTTTGCAATATCCAGTCAAGAAATATGTTCATAATCTCTTTACCTTCTTTCTTTATTTAATCCTAGCTCTCTCCTCTGGGGAGCTCTTTTCCTGACCTTCTCACTTCCAAAATCCTTTTATCACTGGTCTGGGAAGTGGACATGTGCTCTACCTTGCCTCTTCCAAAATACTGTTCCCATCTCAGTATCAGGCTTCCCACCTTTAATCACACCTCCTTTTTCTCCTGCTCAATTTCTCCAACTTAATTTAACAGTACATGGACCTTTAAATTAATAAACCTCCCATCTTTTCACTGTCACTCACTCCCACACATTCTCACCTTCTCAGTTCACTTCAATTTCATGACTACCATTTTGATCACTTCCCTGCCTGTACCTTCACCTTCCTTGACCCCTTTTCCTCTTCTGTCATCCTTACTCAGACAAATCATAATCACAGTTAAATCTAACTCTAAATCCATTCCATCCTTGTACCCAAACAGCTAAATGTGGCTAAACAAAAGCATACATATAAAAATACGCTCTTTTATTAAGAGTATAGTCATCCACTTCAAATGTACTTTTAATGCTTCAAGTAAAGATACTGCACTTTCAGAATCTTTCTCTTCTATTCTCCAAGTGAAACATTTTTAACTTTTCATCTCACATCAAAACTCCTTCATCTTCTCTCCATCCTAACTTAGCTGATAAACTTGCTTCCAAACCCTTTAGACTATAAAATGAGTTAGAAGGGAACTTCTACAAGTTGCTAGCATCTCATCTCCTGCTATCCTGAATTCATGCCCATATAGGTGGGTATCTTTGCTTATTGAATAGATCTGTGCTCTCAGCTTTAGGTCTGCGCTCTTTGCTATTTGTGTCCCAGAATCCACTCTTTCTTGATGTTCAAGGACATCAATCCAGTGACCCAAGTTTGTGTAGGACATCACAACTCCATCAATCTTTTCCTCACACTTTCTTACATCAATAATTTCCTCTTGCATTATTCCCACAGTTTTAGACATGCTGCTATTCCAAACTACCTTTATTAAATTCACTCCACTCTTCAAATACTACTTAATCTCTCTGTTATCATTTCAACAAAACTCTTTTAAATGAGTTGTACTCACTATCTTTAATTCCTCTCCTCCCAATTTCTCTTTAGTTCACAATGTCAATGAAATTGCTCTTGTCACACTTGCCTATGTCCTTCACAGTGTTGAATTTTATTTCCAGTTATCAGTGAATTGAAATTTCAATTCTATTTGACATACTAATAGCATTTGACCTGGTTTGATCTTTTGCACTACCTTGAAATACTCTCTCTATATGATTTCTGTGACATCTCACCTTTCTGGTTCTTTTGCTACCTCACCAGTGGCTCCTTCTCATTCTCCTTTAATGTTTCCTCCTTAACTTTCTCTCTCATATACTTTAGAATATCCCAGAGCACAGATTTTGAATATAACCTCCTCTGATGTGCATTCCTCCCTTGGTGATATCATCCAGTTTCAAGGCTTTAATTACCATTTCTATGATAATGACTTATAAATTTTATCACCCATATGGGCCTCATCTTAGCACACAAATCTGAGGGTTTATTCAACATTTCCATTTAAATATCTACTAGCTATCTCAAATTTAATATTGAAAAAAAGAAAATTCTGATCTACTCTCTGAAACAACTGCTCTCAATTTCCTCTGTCTTAACAAATGTCAACTTCATATATACAGGTGCTCAGATCAAGTCTTAGAGTCTTCTCAGTTTTCCTATTTTTTTTTCATATTTTGTTATTCAGTGAATGAGAATCCAACCACTTTCACCACCTGTACTGCAACCTTGCTGATGAAAGCCACCATCATCTTTTCTATCATTGCAGTAACTTTTTAATTGTGATAACTCTTCTTTTTAGTTTATTCTCAACACAGCTGTCAGAGCGATTTTGTTAAAATGTAAGTCAGACTGTGCTTCTCTTCTGCTCAAAATTTTTCAGTATCTTCCCATCTCATGGAAAAAAAAAAGTCCAGTGGCCTATGGGAATTTATCAGATAAGATTTTCATTCATTTTTACCTTATTATATTTTACTAGTCTCTTCCTTGTTCACCAGTACTCATCACACTGGCCTATTTCTCATTTCCTTAAATATGTCATACACAGTCTTGCCATAGGGTCTTTGCCATTTATGTTCTATCTGACTGTATCCTCTTCCTCCAACTATCCACAGGAGACTGATTCTCTCATTTCCTTCACCACCACCTCAGTGAGGTCTTCTCTGAATTCCAATCTTAGCCCCTCTTCATTTTTTTGGCACTTACTTCAACCTCTTCCCTGATTTTGTTCTTGTTATTCTCCATGCCACCAAGTTTGCTCTATAAAATGTATTTCATTTATTTATTTTGTTCAGTGCCTGAAAACTTTGTTAGGGTAGGGGTTTTTGTCTGGATTTTGTTCGTGGTTATACCTCCAGGGTTTGGAAGGAAGGGTATTGGTAAGTATTTCTTAATTGAATGGATGAATAAGCACAGGAGAAATGTTGGCATAATCATGAAGAAACTCTTCACAGCTAGTCAGTTCAGTTCAGTCACTCAATCATGTCTGACTCCTTGCAACTGTATGGAATGCAGCATGCCAGGCTTCCCTGTCCATCACCAACTCCCAGAGCTTGCTTATACTTATTGAGTCAGTGATGTCATCCAACCATCTCATCCTCTGTTGTTCCCTTCTCCTCCTGCCTTCAATCTTTCCCAGCATCAGGGTATTTTCCAATGAGTCAGTTATTCACATCAGTGGTCAAAGGATTGGAGTTTAAGCTTCAGAATCAGTCCTTCCAATGAATATTTAGGACTGATTTCCTTTAGGATTGACTGGTTTGATCTCCTTGCAGTCCAAAGGACTCTGAAGAGTGTTTTCCAACACGACAGTTCAAAAGCATCATTTCTTTGGTTCTCAGCTTTCTTTATTGTCTAACTCTCACATCTATACATGACCACTGGAAAAATCATAGCTTTGACCAGATGGACCTGTGTTGGCAGAGTAATGTCTCTGTTTTTTAATATGCTATCTAGTTTGGTCATAGTTTTTCTTCCAAGGAGTAAGCGTCTTTTAATTTCATGGCTTCAGTCACCATCTGCAGTGATTTTGGAACCCAAGAAAATAAAGTCTGTCACTGTTTCCATTGTTTCCCCATCTATTTGCCATGAAGTGATGGGACCAGATGCCATGATCTTAGTTTTTTGAATGTTGAGTTTTAAGCTGACTTTTTCACTCTCCTCTTTCACTTTCGTCAAGAGGCTCTTTAGTTCTTCACTTTCTGCCAAAAAGGTGGTTCCATCTGCATATCTGAAGTTACTGATATTTCTCCCGGTAATCTTGATTCCAGTTTGTGTTTCATCCAGTCCAGCATTTCTCATGATGTGCTCCACATATAAGTTAAATAAGCAGGGTAGCAATATACAGCCTTGACGAACTCCTTTTCCTATTTGGAACCAGTCTGTTGTTCCATGTCCAGTTCTAACTGTTGCTACCTGATCTGCATACAAATTTCTCAAGAGGCAGATCAGGTGGTCTGGTATTCCCATCTCTTTCAGAGTTTTCCACAGTTTATTGTGATCCACACAGTCAAAGGCTTTGGCATAGTCAATAAAGAAGAAATAGATGTTTTTCTGGAACTCTCTTGCTTTTTCCATGATCCAGCTGATGTTGGCAATTTGATCTCTGGTTCCTCTGCCTTTTCTAAAACCAGCTTGAACATCAGGAAGTTCACGGTTCACATATTGCTGAAGCCTGGGTTGGAGAATTTTGAGCATTACTTTACTAGTGTGTGAGATGAGTGCAATTGTGCAAATAGTTTGAGCATTCTTTGGCATTGCCTTTCTGTGGGATTAGAATGAAAACTGATCTTTTCCAGTCCTGTGGCCACTGTTGAGTTTTCCAAATTTGCTGGCATATTGAGTGCAACACTTTCACCACATCATCTTTTAGGATTTGGAATAGCTCAACTGGAATTCCATCACCTCCACTAGCTTTGTTCGTAGTGATGCTTTATAAGGCCCATTTCACTTCACATTCCAGGATGTCTGGCTCTAGGTTAGTGATCACACCATCGTGATTATCTGGGTCCTGAAGATCTTTTTTGTACAGTTCTTCTGTGTATTCTTGCCATCTCTTCTTAATATCTTCTGCTTCTGTTAGGTCCATAACATTTCTGTCCTTTATTGAGCTCATCTTCGCCTGAAATGTTCCTTTGGTATCTCTGATTTTCTTGAAGAGATCCCTAGTCTTTCCCATTCTGTTGTTTTCTTCTATTTCTTTGCACTGATCGCTGAAGAAGGCTTATATCTTTCCTTTTCTTCTTTGCTTTTCACTTCTCTTCTTTTCACAGCTATTTGTAAGGCCTCCCCAGACAGCCATTTCGATTTTTTGCATTTCTTTTCCATGGGGATGGTCTTGATCCCTGTCTCCTGTACAATTAATAGGAAGATATTTTATGTATGCTTGCTTTTTATTTTTATTTTTTTGCATTTAAAAATTTTGTTCTTTAACTTATTTTCTCTTCGCTGAAGCTGTTTGGTATGGCAGAAAGAACATCTGGAATCTGTCATTTCTAAGCCTTACTCTGCCATTTTCTAGTCCTCTAATCTTGGATCATTCTAGGAAACTTTTTTTTTCTTTCATGTTTATAAAACGTGTACACACGATAGGTGTTTATGAGATCAGATAACTTAGAACAGCATTCCTCAGTCAAAAGTTAGATTAGTTTTGGCTAGTGTTTGGGACATTTTTTGGTTTAGAAATATAACAAAAATAAGGATCAATTGTATAGTGCATGATTTTTAGATTAAAAATAACTATATAAAGGTAACTTTTAAAAATTACTCTTAGATATTTTATATTCTTAGATGGTTTTCTTTTTTATTGTTTTCATTTTATAATTATTTAATTTTAATTTTAGATTTTGTATTTGATGAAGCAAAAACTCTGAAAATTCCATGACAATACTCTGATTTAATATTTCAGTTTTAATTTAAAAGATACCATGAAGCTCCAAAATCTATGAATGACTAAGTTAATGTAGTATTATTCAAATTTTGACATCTGAGACAAACAAGTTAGAGGTAGAGGGAGAAGGAATGATTATTATTCTTCTTCTACCAAAGCAGTATGACCTGGGATGACCAACAATGCTTTCCATGCCTCTAATTCTAATTCTATAAAATGAAAAAAATAGAATGGAGGATTTTAGAGATTCCTTCTGGTTCAAGACTTACAAGTAAATCATACTATACCACTTTCTATCTTGACATTTCCTAATTCCAGCACATTTTTGTATCATATTTCTGTGCCCTAAAAAATAAGGAATTTGATAATAAACTGTTTCATAAAAATTTCTTATGGCATTTATTAGCATAGCAAATCTTATATTGATCTCTGGTAATACATGTTTTAAATAAATAATAACAAACACAAGATTAGAACAAAACACAAATGTATGTATTTCTTTACCATACAGAAATATTTGGGCTTCCCTGGTGGCTCAGAGGTTAAAGTGTCTGCCTCCAGTGCGGGAGACCCAGGTTCTATCCCTGGGTCGGGAAGATCCCCTGGAGAAGGAAATGGCAACCCACTCCAGTAGTCTTGCCTGGAGAATCCCATGGACGGAGAAGCCTGGTAGGCTACAGTCCACAGGGTGGCAAAGAGTCGGACACAACTGAGTGACTTTTACTTTCACAGCAATATTCAGATAAAAGGGTGAAGTCTAAACTCTCTTCCATTCAGTAGGCTATTTTTCTCAAGACCAACTGCTAATCATTCATCTCTTCAGATGACATTGACTTTTAGCCAGAAACTCTGAGGTTTTAAAGCATTGTATGGTGTTCCAGTCAGAGTGATTGTGTAACAAAACACATGCAAGAGTAACAGCAATTAACCTTCCCTGGTTTAAAAAAGAAAAAAATGAAAGCAAACCAGAAAATGTGAATCCATAGGTCAGACGTGGCAATGATCATTTTCATTAATTTGTCCACGTTCACACTCATTTTATGGAACTTACACTTAAGTTAACTATCTTCATAAACTTTATATTTGAGGTAGGACTATTTAGAAAAAGTGCTTAGATCTGACATTTTATTTCTCTTCTGCTTTAAACATGGTTATAGATATTTGTGCAGTGATTTGCATGCAGAAGAATCTTATGCACTGGACAAATAGTGGGGACATAGTATTTGAGTTTTCTTTTTCTTTCTGCTGGGTAACATGAGATTTGGTGGAAAACTGGAAATCACTCAGCTTTTTCTCACCACACCATGGCCAGCTTCGTAGATGTGAAATGTTGATGACAAAGACTAAATAGAACATACAGCAAGACAGCATGATCACACACATTTTAGTCATAAAGCTTAAAATGTCATCTAAACAATACAAAACTAGTGTTCTAAACAGAATATTTTAGACAAGGTGACTGTGACTTTGTAAAAAATGTTAAATATTCACCTGCAACCCAAATACAAAATAACTGGACTATATCACACACACCACACTTATACACAGGTATAAGCCCCTCCCCCATACACATATACATACACCCACAAAGTTTAATTTCCTTCTCAAGTGGCTGTGGTAATAAACTAGACCTTAGAAAATTTAATAAAATCAAGATTTTCCTGAATTCTTCATGCAAGTCTAAATATTCTGGAAACTACATGTATAGTGTATGATGAATATATGAAGAAATGACAAATTTCATTACTGAAAATGTCAACAGGATTGAATACCTTATAAAAATATTTTATATATAAAAATATCTTATAAAATATTTCAGTTCAGGCCAGTAAATCTACTGAGTGATTTAGGAGTTAAATTTTTGAGGTAATTATAAAAAACAAATAAAATTCAATAATATATTAGATGGACCCAAGTACTTTATAGTACTCTAAAAAAATATTATAGATAAAGGATTAATATGCTCCTTTTATTTGCCAGAAACCTAAATCTCTCAAGGAAATCTTCTTTTGCTTGAAAATGGAATCACTGGTCATAACGTGACAGGAAAGACAGCTTGGCAAATAATACATTTTTGTATGACTGAAATTAAATTAAAAAAAGGTAAAACTCAAAAGACAGAAGTATAAACAGAATATATGATGGAAAAAAAAGAAATTAACAATATTCATTTTCCACCTGAAACAGATGGTTTGTATTGATTTGGCCTTCAGAGAGAAAGAAAGTGAAATGGAGGGTTCTTAGGGCCATATGTCCTTTATATATATATATATATATAAAAGACATATATATATATGTCTTTTTGTCACATGGAGCATTGTGATCCCAAAAGGAATGTATCAGAGTATTAGTGGTATCCAACTCAGCATACCAGAGAAAAGGAAATATTCAATCAATTGCTCAAAATAGACTCTATAAAAATAACCAAGAGGTCCTACTGTGAGAAGCTACAGTTTACACATGATTTTTAAACACACTCTTTCCTCAAATAGTAGATTTATGTTAACATTTTTATAGTGATATTAACCACTCAACATATGAAGATAAGACTGAATGATTTATCTTGTATTGTGGTATAATATTCCATATTTAATTTTTAAAATTCAAAGTAGCTTTTAATTCTGTTTATTTTAAGTAAAAAAAAGGTGAATAGCTAAATTTCAAGACATTATTTTATTTAAAAGTTACATTTTAAATGGATAACTAGATAATTTTGTAAGAGTCAGTATTCCATCATATCCTCTTATTAGTAGGTTTTAGAGATAAGTTCCAATTATTACTATTATATTTCTAGCTTTAATGTTACTTTTAATTTTTAAAATTTTTCCTGAGAATTTAAATTTATCCTCTTCATTAGCATGATACTATCTCTAGTATTTTTTAGTTGCTAACTCTGACTCAGAATAACATTTTATTTTAGGGTATTTAAGAGTGAATACTTCCAGGAGGTTTTTGCTGATGTTGTTTGTTTTTTAAATGTCAAATTAGATGGCATAAAATAAAATCTGATTCATTTACTCGCATGGAGAATGCATTTTTACAAATTGGTGATTAGTACCATTATAGAGTAATCCAGAGAAAAGTTTTAATATAATAAAGACAGAATTATATACTAGTGCACACTAAGTCACTTCAGTTATGTCCGACTCTTTGCAACCATATGCACTGTACCCCGCTGGGCTTCTCTGTTCATGGGATTCACCAGGCAAGAATACTGGAGTGAGTAGCCTTTCCCTCCTCTGGGGTATCTTCCTGACCCAGAGACTGAACCTGAGGCTCCTGTGACTCCTGCATTACAGGCAGATTCTTTACCGCTGAATCTGTAAACCAGGGAAGCCCTATACACTAGTAAGCTATGTTTTATTTCATCTCTTTATATTTCACCTCAATACTTGAAAAGAATTTATCCCTCAGATAACATAGCTTTAATGATTTTCCTTAATTCTAATTTTCTTTATAATAGCCAGAAATTCTGGCAACATGGCAAAGATGACAACAAGCTTGGAGTCATAAAATTCGAATATTTGAGCTTACTAGGCTTCTGTTCCTTTGGTTTTTATATTTTTGTGAATATCAAATGAGAACATATATGTAAATGTGTATTAAAATTTGAAAGGCATCATACATTTGTGGGATTCTTTGGATGAGATGTCTACATTTATATTCAAGGAACCATCTATTAAATTACCTTACAAAGTTGAAGTAAACCATCAAAAATATCAATTTGTGAAGCATATATTTCCCTCTTGATTAACAGAAATTATTCCTTTTGCACACTTTCAGTATTTCCCTATTTCATATTTTATTTTATTTTTTTTAATTTTATTTTATTTTTACACTTTACAATATTGTATTAGTTTTGCCAAATATCGAAATGAATCCGCCACAGGTATACCCACGTTCCCCATCCTGAACCCTCCTCCCTCCTCCCTCTCCTACCCTCCCTCTGGGTCTTCCCAGTGCACCAGCCCCAAGCATCCAGTACCCTGCATCGAACCTGGACTGGCGACTCGTTTCATACATGATATTATACATCAATGCTATTTTCCCAAATCTCCCCACCCTCTCCCTCTCCCACAGAGTCCATAAGACTGATCTATACATCGGTGTCTCTTTTGCTGTCTCATACACAGGGTTATTGTTACCATCTTTCTAAATTCCATATATATGCGTTAGTATACTGTATTGGTGTTTTTCTTTCTGGCTTACTTCACTCTGTATAATAGGTTCCAGTTTCATCCATCTCATTAGAACTGATTCAAATGTATTCTTTTTAATGGCTGAGTAATACTCCATTGTGTATATGTACCACTGCTTTCTTATCCATTCATCTGCTGATGGGCATCTAGGTTGCTTCCATGTCCTGGCTATTATAAACAGTGCTGCGATGAACATTGGGGTACACGTGTCTCTTTCCCTTCTGGTTTCCTCCGTGTGTATGCCCAGCAGTCGGATTGCTGGATCATAAGGCAGTTCTATTTCCAGTTTTTTAAGGAATCTCCACACTGTTCTCCATAGTGGCTGTACTAGTTTGCATTCCCACCAACAGTGTAAGAGAGTTCCCTTTTCTCCACACCCTCTCCAGCATTTATTGCTTGTAGACTTTTGGATCGCAGCCATTCTGACTGGCGTGAAATGGTACCTCATAGTGGTTATGATTTGCATTTCTCTGATAATGAGTGATGTTGAGCATCTTTTCATGTGTTTGTTAGCCATCTGTATGTCTTCTTTGGAGAAATGTCTATTTAGTTCTTTGGCCCATTTTTTGATTGGGTCATTTATTTTTCTGGAATTGAGCTGTAGGAGTTGCTTGTATATTTTTGAGATTAGTTGTTTGTCAGTTGCTTCATTTGCTATTATTTTCTCCCATTCTGAAGGCTGTCTTTTCACCTTGCTAATAGTTTCCTTTGATGTGCAGAAGCTTTTAAGGTTAATTAGGTCCCATTTGTTTATTTTTGCTTTTATTTCCAATATTCTGGGAGGTGGGTCATAGAGGATCCTGCTATGATGTATGTCGGAGAGTGTTTTGCCTATGTTCTCCTCTAGGAGTTTTATAGTTCCTGGTCTTACGTTGAGATCTTTAATCCTATTTCATATTTTAAAAGGGACTTCACATTGTGTTCAATTTTGTTTAATAAATGTTACAAATATGCAACACAAAGTAAATCCTATTGAAAATCATTTGACTCTAAAGTAGTTTCAAATTAAATAAAATAATGTGTATTAATGGGAGTGAATGCAATCTATCAAGTTGCTCCAATTTGCCAGTTTTCACACCTTTGCTTCCCCCCTCACACACTATTCCCAGTCCTTTCTTCTTTACCTAGTACCCAATACCAACCAATTCATTTTCAGATGTCAGTTTTTTTTTTTTAATTGATATTCTGTCTCATGATATCATTTTTGTTTCCCCAAACTTTAAACTTTTTATTTTGTATTGGGGTATAGCCGATCAGGCTTCCCTTGTGGGTCAGCAGTAAAGAATCTGCCTGCGATGCAGGAAACTCAGGAGACACAGGTTTGATCCTTGAGTCAGGAAGATCCCCTGGAGGAGGGCATGGCAACCCACTCCAGCATTCTTGCCTGGAGAATCCCATGTAAATAGAAGCCTGGTGGGCTACAGTCCATAGAGTAGAATGTGTGTGAAGGTGAAAGAAAGTAAAAATCGCTCAGTCATGTCCAACCCTTTGAGACCCCACAGACTATACAATCCATGGAATTCTCCAGGCAGAATACTGGAGTGAGTAGCCTTTCCTTTCTTTAGGGGCTCTTCCCAACCCAGGGATTAAACCCAGGTCTCCTGCATTGCTGGCAGGTTCTTTAGTTCTTTACCAGCTGAGCCACAGTGGAAGCCCAAAAATACTGGACTGGGTAGCCTACCCTTCTCCAGTGGATCTTCCCAATCCAGGGATTGAACAGAAGTCTCCTGCATTGCAGGTGGATTCTTTACCAACTGAGCTATCAGGGAAACTCATAGCTAATTAAAAATGTTGTGGTAGTTTCAGGTGAACAGCAAAGGGACTCAGCCATACGTGTACATGTATCCTTTCTCCCCCCAACCCCTCTCTCATCCAGCCTGGAACATTACATTGAGCAGAGTTGCCTGTGCTAAACAGTAGTTCCTTGTTGGTTATCCCTTTTAAATAGAGCAGTATGTACATGACCTTCCCAAAGTCCCTAATTATTCCACATGGATGGACATAGAGAGTGTCATACTGAGTGAAGTAAGTCAGAGGACAGAAGGAGAAATAACATTCAACATCCCTTATATGTGGAATCTAAAAAGAAATAATACAAATTGACTTACTTACATAACAGAAAGACACTCATAGATTAAGAAAACAAACATGATTACCAGGGGGATCAGATGTCAGGTTAATCATCATTTCTTCAGGGTGCTCTTCTCTGATATTCCAAACTAAGTCTGATCATCCTATTATAGATCTTAATAAGATTCAGTGATAACATCTGTAAGTTCATTTTTGGGGTGTATGGTCTAAACAGTCCTAAACTTGTTTCCCTTATTTGTTACAGGCTTCAATGTATCCGTGGTATTTACATAGTGTCTAATGCACTATAGGGCTTCCCTGGTATGTCTGTGGTAAAGAATCCATCTGCCAATGCAGGAGATATGTATTAAATCCATGGGTTGAAAAATCCCCTGGAGAAGGAACCAGCAACCCACTCCAATATCCTTGTCTGGGAAATCCCATGGACAGAGGAGCCTGGATGGCTACAGTCCATGAGGTTGCAAAAGAGACGGAAATGACTCAGTGACTAAACACACTCATACAACATACTGTAGGAGTTTTATCATTTTCCTTTGAATAAACACATTTACAAATGAATGCATATTGTATATTACTAATAAGAACTAGGTCAATATTTTGTAATAAATGTACTGTATGAAATGTAAGCTTTAAAATTGTATTAAAATAAAAAATAAAAATGAATTAGGGCTTTTAAATGGTGAGATAAATATATTCTGCCTATTTTAAAAAAATACTTTAAATCACTGATACTGCATATATAAAAATTTCAAATTTGTTATTTAGATGGCAAATAAACTCTAGTTGGGATCAGTATTTGTCTATGCTCAATAATGAGCTCCTCAACTTATACCATGCATATTTAGTTCATTTGATTAAATTTTTTAAAGTATTATGTGGCAGACCTAGTAGCTCAGTTGGTAAAGAATCTGCCTACAATGTAGGAGACTGGGGTTTGTTCCCTGGGTCAAGAAGATCTCCTGGAGAAGGAAATGGCAACCCACTCCAGTATTCTTGCCTGGAGAAGTCCATGGACAGAGGAGCCTGGCAAGATACAGTCCATGGGATCACAAAGAGTCGGACTCAACTGTGCAACTAAATTTCACTTTCAACTTTCATGTGGCAGACATTGTGCTAGTCATTGAGGAGACAGTGCCTAGCAATTCCGGGCCACTATGAAACATTTTCTACTTGGCAGGAGGTATATAATAAATAAAGTAAAATAATAACATTCCATGATGAATGATAAGTGGACAAACGGAAATAAACAAAGTTGGAAATTTTGAATATGGTAGACAAAGAAGACTTCTCTAAGTCAGTAACATTCAAGTTATGATCTGAAGAATGTGAGAAAATGAAACATGGAGAGATCAGAGGGTGACTTTTGAGGTAGAGAAAAAACATCTATTAAAAAAAAAAGTAAGCAAGAGTTTGCAAAACAGGGGAGAGAGAAAGAGTAGAGAAATCCTTAATTCAAACTATAGCTAGACTAGGCTATGTTTCAGATGCTACTTACAAAGAGCTCCCTTATTTTACTCACCGTTTATAAAGTGAGTTGTACTACTGAAAATGGGCAATTAGGAATATTACTATGTACAGAAATTTGCTGTTGTCTAAAATTACTTTATTAATTGCTAATTTTTCAATTGCACTCTACATTGAGACTAAAATAAAGGACATATTTATAACTTATTGAAAACACTTCTGAAAAGATAGCTGCTTACAACTTTTTTTTTTTTTTTTTTTTGCTTACAACTTTTTTTAAAGTTATTAGTAACCTTAGGTCTTTGTCTAGGGTATAATGTTAAATCCCCATGCACATTACTTGATGAAGAGAAATTCTCTAATATATTGGACAATTCTCTATATAATTAGAGCACTGCTGTTGATTACAGATGAAGAATTTCTAGTTAGATTTTTAAATAGATGTTTTTATGCTTTAAGTTGACTAGCAATGTCAAGTCATTGATCCAATGTTGGTTTTCCCCTCTGTTTCCCCTTCAAAAATAATCTGACACTTCTATAATATTGAAGCAATAAAACTGCTGATTACCCAAAGGAATGTCATGAAAATAGATCATTAAACATAGCTCAATAGGAAATGCCCAGTATCTGTTCCTATATTTCTACCTTAGTAAAATGATATCTGGTATTTTTGAGACATATGCAAAGACAGTTAAAACTTTACAGTCTTGACTTTGCTTAGCTAGATCCTTTATATAAAAGATACATATTTTTCATCTTTAGCTGATATGGAAGAATCATTAAAAAACTATGTCTAGTATTATTCTAGTATTGTTTTTAATTAATACTGGTGCCTATGGTTAATAATATGATACCTAATTATTAAAAGCAGCCTATTTACCGGACAGACTTCTTTTATTGGCTGAATCTATATATTATCTATACTATAAATTATATAGTTAGCTGAGAATGGCTCAAAAATATTTCAAATTAAATAATTATAACCTAATTTTTCTTCCTTGTATAATTTTAAAATCCATTTACTTTTATTTATAATTTTAAACACTTCTAGGTTAGAGAAATGTCTCCAAGTTTGAAGAGCTCAACTTTGAGATTACAAAAACCCAGTGGGAAATAGCAGAAAAAACAAAAACAAACAATGTTACTTACAGCATATTTATCCACAAACCTCATATCCTATTGTTAGGAAACCTTCTAAACACCTCTAGACAGGTAGCAAACCATACCCTGATAAAAATCAAGCTATTTATGGATTCAGAAAGCCAGCTTACTACTTTCCATTATGAGACTATTTTCTTTCAAACCTTAGGGCATAGAAAACAAGTTACTATTTGAAAAATTGACAATTTTGGCTCTATTACGGTAGAAACAGCTACCTTCGAACATGTGGATGAATAATAAAATCTCTTCATACCTAATAATGGAAGGTAGAGGAAGGAGGTTGACAAAACATATGTTTATTATATGATACAAAGAAAGTAGTTTGACAAAACTGAAAGCTATGATTAGAAATTAATATTCTCATTTAAAGTTTCAAAGTGCTCTACATAATATTCTGTTTTTTGGAATCTTCTTCTCAGGTATTAGAGATTGAAATGTGCCTTCAGGAAAACAAATCCACAAAGTTACTCATAAAGAAAATTATTCCTATTAGTACACTTACAACCAGACAGGTGTAAATAACTCAGATAAGTTACAATGAATAAACAATAACATTTTATGTAATATTTTGAAATAATGCAATGAGTCTTAAATGTTGTCTTGATAAGCCTTATATCAAATTTAAGATAATATGGATAGTGGTCTTTCTGACTATAACCTAGGCAGATTTGTGTTTTGTTTTGTTTTTTTAAACGGGAGCCAAACAATCCACTAGTAAGTACTTTCCATGTTCTGAAAGTTGTTCTAAGGGTTATACCTATGTCATTTTGTCTAGTTCTCACAAACGAAGAAATCTGTGGCTTAGTGAGGTTAAATAACATGCCAGGGAAAAACTGAGTAAATTGAGATTTCAAGCTATTTCAGTGGATACTACAAACATTTCGTATAGGCTTGAGAGAGCAAATTATTAAAATTTCAGGAATTTGGATGGCTTATCAAAAACAAAAATTATTAAAAATTAAACATTAAAAGTAACATTTGCAACTCAGAATTCAGTGGTGACACCTTAGTAGCTAACCACATGTTGATTGTCTAAACTCTATACTTAAGAAAAGTAATGGAGATTTAATAATGCATATCACATTTTAGAAATCTCTGTAGCTGTTACATAGTGAATAGCATGAAAAGACTGAGAATATGTTCTTATAGTATTCAAAAACCATTGTCCAAGTCAACAAGAAGTCACTCATATCATTGAATAATGCTTGTAGCTCTGAGATATCTCTTCTTTGTTTCAGTGATGTCTTTCTATTTATATGAATGAAAATATCAACCATGATTTTTAGCAGAAGTCTGCTTTTTTATGAAGTGCCACCATGGTATGGCTATGGGCTGAAGATTTAGGCAAAAATTAACAGATTCTATGAGAACAAATTGGTCATAAGCATTTTTCAGTGAATAATATACATTTAATCATTTTCTGAAATTGTGGTACACATCCTTCTTTTCAATAAAATTTGTAATAATATCATGTAAGTAGACACACACACATACTTTTTCCAGAGAGCCAATTGTTTAAAACATCACTTGTTTCCCCTCACAAATGTTATTTCACATGATGCTATAGTGTTCCACTTCAAAATAAATGTAATATAATTAGCCCACCCAATGTGAATGGTACTGAGGAATATAGACTAGAATTTTAAGTTGGCCTGATAAACAGAAAACAAATGCTCATAAATTCATACATGGCATCCACACATCAAAATTGGGTAAGAAGTCATGACGTTGGATGCAGAGAAAACCAATTTTGTCATATTCTGGACTAGCTACAGCATATCTGGCTACAGTCCTTTCAAAAGCTGTAGCATTAGCATGTGTGTTCAACACTAGCATGTGGACTTATGGTCAGCTATGAAGCTACACAGATCTGCTAGTACAAATTAAGTAAAAAAAAAAAAAAAAAAAAAACTAATTGGAGAGAATCAATAGTTCCTAGACGAACTACAGGAATATAGTCTGAGAAGAAAGCCCAAAGAAGAATCAAAGGAGAATGAGCTCAAGCAAAATTTCTGCCTATTTCACTAGGTGAGTGGAATATGTCCCAAAGGAGAAAGGAAAGAAAGAATTTTACCACCAGTGTTGTAACAAGTGTAAGATTTTTCCCATATAGTTGAACTGGAGATATGTGTGTGCTGTCATGTCAAGCTCTTTGCAATCCCATTAACTGTAGATCACCAGGCTCCTGTGTCCACGGGATTTACCTGGCAAGAATAGTGGAGTGTGTTGTCATTTCTTCCTCCAAGGGATCTTCCCCACCCAGTAATCGAACCAGAATCTCTTGTGTCTCCCACATTGGCAGGTGGATTCTTTACCACTAGCACCATGTAGGAAGCCTGAGAAGTTGAACTGGACAGTATGAAAAAGTAGTGTTTTATCCATTATGTGGCATAAAACATTAGAAAAGCAATAGCAGATGGAAGAAATGCATTAAAACGATGAGAAGTTCCTTCCACATTATTTCCCTATAATCAGTATGTTTGGATTTGGAAAAAGGATGCATGTAGCTTAAAAATCAATTTTGGGTTTGCTGTTGATTTTGAATACACAGAACACACGTGTGGAACTCAGAAGATAGGACTAGAGAATGAATACGAAAATCTGTGCTGAGCTTTTAAAACACAACAAAACACACCTGCTGTAATTTTCTCTCAACTACGGTCAGAAAAAGGGAGCTAAGAAAAGTCAGGCACATTAGCATATGCTTTAATAATGACAGAGGACAGAAGGTTTATAGAAATCCTTAACTCCTGTTTTCCTTCCGTATCCATCCCCATCAGAATGAACTTGAAACTGGAAGTGAGTGAAAAAAATTTAAAAGTCAGGGTATATTAAAAGAGAGCTAGCAGATATACAAATAAATAAATATTTTGAATGCATTTAAATATCTAGAAAGTTATATTCAATATTATGTATTTTTAGAAAGAAAATAGTTGCAGATATGAATGAAGAGACATTATTTTCAATTTTTTGAAATCTCAGAAAAACGTAAAGTTCAAAAGATTAGAGATGCTAAAGTTCCTAATTTTCAAAGTGGACAAATGATGACCATTACACATTAGAAGAGCCTAATCCTGATGTCATTACTGGGAAAAATTCTGATTGGATTTCTCCCTTTTTTTTTTTTTTTCTTTTGGCTACACTGGGTCTTCATTGCTCTACACTGGCTACTGTCTCTGGGGCTACTCTCTACTTGCTGAGTGTGGGCTTCTCATCGCACTGGCTTCCCTTGTAGCAGAGCATGGGCTCTAGAGCTGAGGGCTTCAGTAGTCCTGGCTCACAGATGTATATGCCCCACAGTGTGTGGAGTCTTAGCAGACCAGAGATTGAATGTGTGTCCCCTGCATCAGTAGGCAAATTCTTAACCACTGGACCACTGAGGAGGTCCTGGATTTTAAATATATGTTTCCTTTTAGAGAAAAATACACTTCAATAATACACTAATGTTTAAGAGCATTGAGACTGGCGTCAGGGAGATCTGAATTTAAATCCTGCACTGCTACTTACTAGCTATGTGACTGCAAAATAAAATTACCCCTCCAAATCTTATTTTCCTCAATTCTAATACAAAGATTATGGTTATCCAAAAATTGATTAGTATAGCATGAATGAGCAGGATCAAGAAAATATTATATGTGAATCACTTGGTATGGTACCAAGTAAATAGTTAAATAATTAAGTTTCATTGTTGATTCCAGATACACAGTTAATTCTCAAACAAGGAGGGGTTAGGAGCTCTGAGTGCAGTCAAAAATCTTTAATGTAGGCCCTCTATATCTATAGTTCCACAATTATGGATTCAACCAACCTTAGACTGTGTATTACCATTGAATGTATTTATTGATAATCATCCACTTATAAGTGAACCTGCACCCATATGATTCAAGGGTCAACTGTAGGTAGATAGATAATAGACAAGATTAACAAAATAGATAGATATTTATAGAGAGATCTTACTCTATATATGTATATAGAGAGATATCTATGGAGAAGGCAATGGCAACCCACTACAGTACTCTTGCTTGGAAAATCCCATGGACGGAGGAGCCTGGTAGGCTACGGTCCATGAGGTTGCTAAGAGTCTAACACGACTGAGCGACTTCACTTTCACTTTTCACTTTCATGCATTGGAGAAAGAAACAGCAACCCACTCCAGTGTTCTTGCCTGGAGAATCCCAGGGACGGGGGAGCCTGGTGGGCTACCGTCTATGGGGTTGCACAGAGTTGGACACGACTGAAGCGATTTAGCAGCAGCAGCAGAGATATCTATATCTAAATAGGTCTATATATCTACACATGCACCTACACATACATATTAAATATACATGGATGTATATATGTCCTTCAGAGAAGGCAATGGCACCCCACTCCAGTACTCTTGCCTGGAAAATCCCATGGACGGAGGAGCCTGGTAGGCTGCAGTCCATGGGGTGGCCAAGAGTCGGACACAACTGAACGACTTCACTTTCAATTTTCACTTTCAATTTTTACTTTCATGCATTGGAGGAGGAAATGGCAACCCACTCCAGTGTTCTTGCCTGGAGAATCCCAGGGACAGCAGGGCCTGGTTGGCTGCCGTCTGTGGGGTCGCACAGAGCCGGACACGACTAAAGCGACTTAGCAGCTTACATAGATCATGACATCACATAAATATAAAGGTGAATAATAATAATTATCTTCTGATATAATGTGATTTTACACATATACATGTTATTTGTTTTATGTTCATTTTCTGAAAATGTTTGTTTAGGGTTTATTTTTTCTATTTAAATAGATGTGGTAACTCAGAGGAGGAAAATGGGAGGGGGATTTGTGTACTGGAAAATTCCCTGGACATCAGGATGTTTCATTCACAGTTCTACATGTGTAAACTATGATTTTTCATAGGCTATTCAACTCTGAGTTTCAATTTCCATACTCTGGAAGGGGAATAATATTGCTTAATTCACAGGGTTTTTGTGAAAATACATTTAGAGTCTTTATATAAAAGCACTTTTTATACTAGGGAACTATTTAAATAGAATATATAATTAATGTCAGTTTTATTATGGATTTTTTCTAAGGAAATATAATAAATTCAGTTTCATTGAATAAACAGGCTTTAATACCATTAAATAAAGAATCCATATCAATATCATCTGATCAGTCCTTGGTTTAGCATATTTAATCAAATATTTGACTAGAGTCGGAAAAGATGCAATCATTAAGAGTCTAGACTGCTGGGTGCCAGAATTAAGATTCAAAACCATCTCAAGTATTGATAAGAAATTATGGTACATAACAAGAATAAAATGAGAATTGTTAAACTGGGTTAAAATGCTTGATATGTCATTTTAGTAAAAAAATAAATTGGGTCTAGTTTGAATCTATGAAGCTTGATTTCATCAAAATCAAATTTGGAATAGTATTCTAGATCTAAAACCAAACTCATGGTTAAGAGATATTTAAATTGCCAAAGATGCTTGTCTGTTTTATTCTTTTGCTTTCAATTTATTTATTTTTAATTGGAGGATAATTGCTTTACAATATGTGGTGGTTTCTGCCATATGTCAACATGAATCAGCCACCGGTATAAGTATGCTCCCTCCCTTTTGAACATCCCTCCCACCTCTCAGACCATCGCATCCCTTTAGGTTTTCACAGAGCACCAGATTTGAGCTTCCTGTGTCATTCAGTAAATTTCCGCTGGCTACCTATTTTCCATATGGTAATGTATGTTTCATTGCTACTTTCTCAAATCATGTATGTTCCTCTGTATGTTAAGTAATGTAACATGATCCTTAAAAATCCTTTCTTTAAAATGATTTAAATATCACCTCCAAATTATCACAGTTGTTAGTAGATACATGATAAGTGAAATGCTAGATTGAATATGTAAACAGTGAATATCAACTTATAAAAAACAAAATTAGAATATTCACTGAAAGACATAAAAAACTATTCATAAAAGTTACTAACGCAAAATGAAAAAAGGATAAAAAATGATTAGTAAACTGATCCACAAAAAAGAAAAAATAAAACTGAAAGTGTTAGTCACTCAGTCATGTCTGAGCTCTTTGTGACCCCATGGAGTGCAGCCCGCCAGGCTCCTCTGTCTATGGGATTCTCCAGGCAAGAATACTGGAGTGGGTTGCCATGCCCTCCCTCAGGGATTCTACCTGACCCAGGGAGCCAACACTTGTCTCTTACATCTACCCGCATTGGCAGGCAGGTTCTTTATCATTAGAACCACCTGGGAAGCCCAAAATAGTATCGTGGAAATTGCACACAACCTGGGATCATCCTGACCAAGTGCATTTCGTGGTGAAAGTGAAAGTGTTAGTCACTCATTCATGGCCAACTCTTTGCAATCCAATGGCCTGTAGCCCACCAGACTCTTTTGTCCATGGAATTCTCCAGGCAAGAATACTGGAGTGGGCAGGATGGTGCAAAGTGAATGACTTCTGAGACCCACTTCAAATGCCACTTATTACTTAGGAACTTTTATGCAATCAATGTATTTTAGGTATGTCATTAAAATATCTACAGTTATTTATAAATGCAAAGAAAGCAATTAGCTTTCACACTTAGTGAAAGTCTTAGCTTTCACACTTCTGAAATGTGTTTCGTTATATTGAGGATTTTTCCATTTTCTTTTTTACAAAACTTAAATTTCCAAAGTAAAAGATGGTGTAAAAAAGAAATTGAACAGGATTTGGTTTGGAAAATGTTTCTAATGTTTGTGTCAATAATAATAATCAATGTAATAATAATTGTTGCCTGAAAACTTTGGCTTTTATTATTTATAAATTATCAAATCAAACTAAAATGATTGACATAGTATAATCACATATATTTATGCCAAACTAATTTTAATCATTTTTTCATATCATTGTTGTGATTACATGGATTGTTGTGTTCTGCTGAATTGTGGAACATTATTCATTTCAGAAAAATAATATTTAAAATTTGTTGAAGCAAAATGGATTTTTGAAGAGGCAAACTGAGGAAGGAGTTTCTACTTCTCAGTTCTAAATAGTGCTCAAGCGTCTTTAAGAGGTCACTCATTTTCAGAAGATGACTGACCCTGTAGATTTTGTCTGAACTAGGAAACACTGGCACAATGATTTTGGAATGAGCCAAGTTCTCAAAACACAATTATATGTTATTATTTTTTCCATCTTATGTTAGACCCATAATCAGATTGGAAATCTATAGTCGTGATAATAGAGTGCTGAGACAATTGTCCATATCATTCAAACCAAAGAAATACTTTGATTTGAAATTCTGTACCTAAATGATTGAGGCCAAAGTGCTCCTTTGGTTTGAATGATTTGGATAATTGTTTCAGTTCTCCACTTCATCTTGCTTGTGTAATATAAATTGCTCAAAAGCAAATGTATGAGGTACCATATTCATTCAGTGCAGTGAAAATATGTACACATTTTGTGGCATATAAAGTTCGTAAATGTTTAAAGGAAAATAGAACTGAAAACTATTGAAGGTATCATTTACATATTTTCAATACCTCCTTTACAGAAATAAATTACAGTATGCAGGCTCATGCATGTTCACTAAATTGCATTTTAGTGTAGCTATTTATCACTAAACTATTTCTGAAAATTAAGCAACTCAAAATTGGATCATCACAAATGATGAAAAAAGAAACCAATAAAAATATTCTAAGCTAAACATGATTAAGAACAAAACATAAATTCACTTAGTGTCCACAGTTACCAGAGTAAAATGTTCATAAGCTTCAGAACCAGAGAAAGTGAAGAAACATCTAGCTCCATTCTTGCCATGCTCCATGCTCTTGGCTTTGCTGTGTTTTGTTGCCATGTATTATGACTGCTATGTACTAAATGATAAGCGGAAGCCAACTACGCTTCCCAAAGTGGATCGCTGTACTTGTTTTAGCTTCCCTTTGTAAAACCTAGGGTCTGATCTGTGCCGCAAGCACAAAGGCAATCAATGCTGATGAATGACTAGAAATGGTTTCTTTATTCCAGTCCTCGAAGAATAGAAAGTTTCCATTATCTCATTCAACATCTTCACTCTATCAATCTGACAAGGGCAGGCAGTTGCACACTTCACTGCTTTCACTTTGGAGCAGTAGTCTACTTATCTATATGTTTCTAAAATGAAAGAAAAATAAAAAATAATAAAGACTGGTGAAAACTTCCTGTTTGTTCGCATGCAAATACTGCCTTTCATTCTTCTTTTAATTGTTGCTCAGTTTTATTTGAAACATAATAACTTAAAAGAAAGTGGCAAAAAAATTATAGACATAGAGCCCAATTTTTAATGTGTTAGGTAAAATAAATCAAGTTTTGCTGTTGAAAAGGAAAAAACAAAACAACATTACCTTCTGTACCTTTTTGATCCTAATGGATATGGTACTTTTGTTCACTTTTCAAGGATTGGATAGCATCTTGGCATCCTCCTGAGGCTTTGTTCTGGCAACCTGGCAGCTTAGAAAGTCACCCAATATGCACATATTGGTGCTGTGTGAGTTTTTTTCCCCCTCCTTTTGTGAGTATTGTCTATCTCTATGGAGCAGAAGAGCACGTTGGAAAAAAGGCAAGGTGTGAACCAGCCTCTCTTTGGCAGCTAGTCAGTAGGCTTTTGAGAAGAAAAGCATCCAAGGTAACAGCACAAGATATCAGAAGCAAACTTTTTAGAACAAAAAATGGGGAAAACCATGGAAATTTCCTGGACATTAATTATCAGAAATGGCCATTTACAACATTTTTTCTCTGCCAGAACTTTTCTTAATGCTGCAAAGACAGTCTTCTAGTGTGCTCAGAGCACATTCTTTGCAGGAGCAAGGTCGAGCCCCAAAATATGCTGAAAAATTGGCCATGCACAGAAACTTGGCTACTCAGCTTGGCCATGTTGCCTCTTACACAGGCAGTGAACTTGGGAATCTGAATTCATGCCACAAAGAAAGATAATCCTTCTTTCCCTACTTTCTCCTGAACTTTGTATGCTTTCATATGTATTTCTGATAACTGCCCCTGTGGAATAAAGATCCTTTTGAAATGAAAGGAACTGCTCAGGTTTAAAGAAAAGAGAATTATATGACAGCAAATTATCTGAATTATAATCTGAAATATGTCACTGACTACATGTTTATACAGTATCAGTGATATGACTTTTTATTTTATTTTATTTTGGTTGGTGTCAATACACACACACACATATAAGGTATATATGGATATATGGATTTATATATATTTGGATTTTGTAAAATCAATTGAGAAGAAAAAAATAATAAAAATAGGAAATTACTCATTGGAAAAGACTCTGATGCTGGGAGGGATTGGGGGCAGGAGGAGAAGGGGACGACAGAGGCTGAGATGGCTGGATGGCATCACTGACTCGATGGACATGAGTCTGAGTGAACTCCGGGAGTTGGTGATGGACAGGGAGGCCTGGCGTGCTGTGATTCATGGAGTCGCAAAGAGTCGGATACGACTGAGCGACTGAACTGAACTGAACTGAACTGAACCACATCTCTTCCTCGGAACGGCTACCCACTCCAGTAATCTTTCCTGGGGAACTCCATGAACAGTAGAGCCTGGCAAACTATAGTCCATGGGGTCACAAAGAGTCAGACATGACTGAGCATCTAACACCATATCTCTAGGAAGTAACTATAATACTCCAGATAATAATCCTGGGGTGGGACACTAACCAGTCAATGAACATTCTAAGTGTTAACTTTCTATTCTGGCAGTGAAAAAACTTTTTTTTTCAAAATTCTATTTTCAGACACTAATGATAATACTCCTATGTTCCAAACTTAATAAATAGGCAAAAGAAAAATAGACAGACTCTATTAGAGGGAGTAAATCAGTGACTGACTTTCGCCATTTTAATCTATCTCTTCTTGAGCTATATTATCAGTTCAGTTGTGTACACTTATGCTGTCTTAAATCGATTATATTAATGCAGGTGTTTTTTAAGAAAAAGTAGAATATCCTATCATGCATACATATACAGCTATTAATATATGTAAAATAGATTTGCCTCACAGATAAGAACAGATAATAGTATTTTGAGGTTTTTTTCACCACATATCAGTAAAAGCATTCTCCTATATTAGTATTTTGTATATACTTTGGGGTCAGATATAAAAATGTGACTTACAAATAATAGGGTACTTAAGAGCAGACATTTGAATGGTGCCTGCCTTCAATTTCTGGCTCTGCCATCTACCAGCTGCATGAATTTCGTAACATACTTAACCTCCCTGTTCCTCAGTTTCCTAATTGGTAAAATAGGACAAAGCAATTGTGCTTATCACCCAGAGATGTTAGGCAAATGAAAAGAGTTAGTATCTTTAAAATGGCTAAGAGTGCCTGGCATATAGTGAACCCACTATAAATATTGGCAAAATTTATTTTCAAAAGACCATTTTTTAGTAAATCTTGACAAAAATTTATATATATATATATTTTTTTTTTCCAAGAAGTAAGTAGCAGAATAAAGTCAAACCACGGAAAGTAAATACAACTGTTTTTACAATGTGGTGAAATACCACAAAATCAGAAAAGCAATAGAGTAACCAAAACAGTTATAAATGGAAAGAGTGCCCTAAATATGCACTTAAGCTCTTGCTATAATTATAATGAGCCTTTATAATCTTCGACCTTTGGTGTTAATCAAAATTAGACTTTGTGAGCATTAAAAGGACTTGTAAATAATGAGATTTCTGAAAGAAGGAAGATACCAATAATTGAGTGATTTCTGAAGTTCAACAATTTACTTTTGGCTGGGTAGAAATATTTTATAGCATTCTGTAGAAAGTCAATATCCAAAAATTCATTTTCTATTGGTTTAGCTTAGGCCTTTGGCTTCAGAGTTACAGCTTTCTGAATCGGAGTTCTTGCTTAGTTTCCACAGGTGCATCTTCCTGGTAGATTTATATGCCTCATAAAAGCTTTATATCGCTCATAAATGCAGACTTTCAATCCTACAGGTACTGCTGATCTGGAAGTTTTATCTTTCAGGCTGATGAAAATGACACATCCTTGTTGGGAAATGCTACTGTGAATGACAGAGCAATGGAATAAAAATGGAAGAGAGTGATCCTGATGGAAAAAAAGAAAAAAGAAAAGCTGGGAGAGAAACTGAAGTAGAAGTCCACAGGGAGAGTGGGAAACTTTAACTGGGAGCTGTAGGGGAGGCACATCATAGTAAGAACCTGAAGAAGGAACAGTGGGTGCTGCCGCCTGAGAAAGCAGGAGCGAGGAAATGGAATCATGTATCACGGGGAAAGGATCTAGCTGGAAATACGCAGTATACTGGGACTTCCTTACAGTAATGTGTATTTATTCTCAGGATACTCTAGGTACTTTCACATTTCAAGATAATGGAATTCAGAGCTTTGTTACATGGGGTGGGGATTTTCAAAATACCTTAAAAACAAACTTTTCTGGAAACATAGATATAATATTAGTAAATGTTTATTACATATGTGGTGAAATAGAAACAGCATGTATGCTATTTCTCTGTGTAGGGAATTAGGATTAGAAGTAGGGGAGGACTAAAAGAAGAAACAGGATAAGGACTTATTTTTATAGTCCAGCAAGAACTAAAGGCTGTCATGGGTGCTGGTGGGGGGATGTGGCAAAAGATTGAGACATATTTTGAATGTGAAATGATGTAAATAACGTTTAATGCATACCAGAACTTTTCTAAGAGTTTTACACACATCCATTTCCTTCTCAAGAGGATCCAATAAAGTAGGTACTATTATTATCCCCTCACTTACAGAAAAGAAAATTTCTTAGCCTTTGTAGAAGGGCTAAGTCTACTAGTTATGAAATAACAGAGCTATGATTTCTGGGTATTTGTGTATGGCTGTACTGGTCCTTCACTTCAGGTAGAAGTGGTTTCATTGGGGCTGAAAACTAGTTCATGCTCCATTAATCAAGTCATAGATTATTTACTACCTAAAGGGACAAAGCTTCTAATTTGTTTGAAGATTTCTCCTGGGCTAATAACAATCTTACAGGATTTGGATCCAGGCACTTAGATGAGACCTCTATTTTAATGATCAAGCTAAATGCATTATATATGGGGAATAAAGGTATATGAGGAATCAAGGGTGATTCCTAAGTTTCTCTTTTAAACAGTTGGACACATGTCGGTACTATGTACTGTTAGCAGGGAATAATTTACAATTTGGGTGTGACTGCTTCTCTGGTGGCTCAGGCGGTAAAGCGTCTATCTACAATGCGGGAGACCTGGGTTCGATCCCTGGGTCAGGAAGATCCCCTGGAGAAGGAAATGGCAATCCACTACAGTACTATTGCCTGGAAAATCCCATGGACAGAGGAGCCTGGTAGGCTACAGTCCATTGGGTCGCAAAGAGTCGGACACAACTGAGTAACTTGACTTTCACATTGTGTTAATAATGGACATGAATTTGAGCAAACTCCAGGAAATAGTGGAGGACAGAGGGGCCCGGCAGTCTAACAGTCAATGGGAGTGCAAAGAGCTGGACTTGACTTAGCGACTGAACAATAACACTAAGTTGCATATTATGCAAATTAAAACATATACTTGTATCAGATGTAATATGATTTAATTTCACGTTTACAAAACCTAGTAGGGTAGGAAAGTTGTCTTCATCCCTCACAAACTTACTTTCAGTCTCAGATATGACTTGCATGAATCATATCAACCGTTCTGGCTCCTGGGTGAGACCAACCATTGGGAAGCACTGACGGGAAATAGGAAGGAGGGAAGGAGGAACTTTAGGTCATTTATTTGCTCAGTTGGCCACATCCCTCAACCAGAAAATCAGAGCTCCTTCTAAACAGCCTTTTCTACACAACTTCCTCTCTCTTTTTATCTTGTTGTTGTGTTTAGTCACAAAGTTGTGTGCAATTCTTGTATGACCCCTCAAACTGTAGCCTGCCAGGTTTCTCTGTCCATGGGATTTTCCAGGCAAGAACACTGGAGGGGTTTCCTTCTCCAGGATATCTTCCCAACCTGGTGATCAAACACAGGTTTCCTGCATTGCAGGCAGATTTCTTTACCACTGAGCCACTTGGAAAGCTCCATTTCTTTTTATTCCATTCCACAAAATGTGCCTCCCTTAGCCCTTTGGTTTATAGGCATGGTCAGAACCTTCTATTGTTACTAACAATATAGAGCACTATTTTTCTGGTCTTCCCACATTTATAAATGAACACTTTATTAAATTATCCTTAAACAATTTAATTACTTACATTATCCAATCTCTTTCTTGACAGGACTCTGACCCATGTAGTATTGTACTGACCCAACTTACATCTAAGGAAACCGGAGGCCACAAAGTTAGCATGTTCAATTCAGTTTGACAAGTACATTATCCTCAGCTACAAAGAGAACGAAGCAGCAAACTTTGAGGACTTAAGGAAAAAGTTTTACAGGGGATCTTAAAAGTTTTAGGATTTCATGTGTTCAACAAACAGAAAAGGCATTATAACCAAAGAGCATCCTGTGCAAAAGCAGGGAAGAATAAGCTAAAGGAAGACTGAGGGGACTACAAATAGATCTTTGATGCTGCCTTGCAGGGAACCAGGAACGGTGAAAAGTGAACTTGTAAAGGTATCCAGAGACCAGATAACAAGAGGGAAGAAAAGGGTGGCCATCAACAAAGGAAACTACAGGATATTACCAAGAACATAAGCCTGAGTGAGTAGAAAATTTAACTTGATTTCGCAAAGCCTGATCATAATCACACAATAACTTTGATTTTAAAGATAGTAATATGTATGCCCACATTTGCATACATTTCCTCTGCAATCATGCATCTATTGTATACATATTGATAGGCCATACTGTACTTATGTATCTCTGTACTAAGTGAAAACTACATATTCTGCTGGTATTACCTAAAGCCCAAATGGTTTTAAAGTTAAGGAGCAAAATTTTACATGTACAGTGACACACTTTAGAGAATACTGTCTTTTGGCTTTTTGTTTAATTTAGCTTTTACTGGAAGGTATATACTGTAGTCTTCAATGGGAGTTAAACTTTGTGACTGTATTCAGAAAAGAAAACATTATCTTAATACATGGGCTTGTACAAAAATCTCAAATTTGCACAATTTTGTATGATAGCATTTTTACCTAATTACTAGGTTATTAAATTAGGTGACATGATTTGTCTTCTTGTGGTGTCTGACTGTGAAAACTAATTCATGGTCAGAAGAAAAGGTAGATAGTAGAGTAGATAATGTGGAGTGTAGATGAGTTCTAGATAAAATTAGTTTCAATGATAGACATGAAGAGGATGGGTCCTGCAGTTGGATTTCTTGAGACAGAAGAGTGTTTTACCCTCTGTGTCTGTTTCTCTAATTAAAAGATGACAATAATAATAGCATCTGCTTCACTGTATGGGAAGATAGTCTAGAGAATAATATAATGAAGCACGAAGAATAATAATTGATAAGTGGTGAGGACCATGCAAGCACTATGTATTATGATTAAAGATATTAGCACATTACCTGTCATGTTCTAATAATATTAGTTATTTTAAACTAACAATAACTAAAATAAAAAAGATAAATTCCACTTAGATGTAAAACACAATGCTAGCAAATTCTAGAGAATGTGGCACCCAATATTTGAATAAAATCTCACATCCAGCTTGTTCTCTCTTATCTATCCCTTCATTATTATCACAAAGTTACTTGGTGGTGTCAAATGATCCTTTTGAGCTTTGGATTTTTTAAAGATGACATATGAAATTCCACTTTTCTTTGAGTTTATCTCAAAATAATTGGTGCCATATGTAGCCATGAGCAATTCAAATTATTTTATAGCTTCCATGATAAACTGTATAAGCTGCTAAGTCATACCTGTCTTGTTTATTGGGTATAGAAGAAAAAAAAAAAACAAAAACAATGAGACTTTGGGAGCTATGAGTGGAACAAAGCTTGGCAACTTTTCTCATTCTGGGCTAATTTTCATTACTCTCTCCTTTAAATCTTATGAGAGTTGATGGGAAATACTGACCTTGGGACAAGGTGATTAAGAGTGAAAACATGACAAATTACTGATATGATAGTGGAAATTATTTTCTTATATATATATATATTTTTTTTTTCCTTTCCCAGGAAAAGGAAAGGTCATTCATGTTGACTTGCTAATTCTTCCAGCTCTCTAGTTAGAGAATACTTTTTTCAAAAGTCCTCCTAAGGTCTCTCACAATTTCTTCTAGAGTTTAAGCATCTTTTATATAAAATAATTGCTAACTATCTTTAAATATCACATCAGAAAACTGCTGCATGATAACAAAATATGGCTATTCTGTCTTTACTTGAGAGGAGAAATATGCTGATTATTAGGAATGCAGGGATGTCCCAGAATATATACCTAGTACCGTGAGTTTAACTTGATATGTAATCAACTAGTTCATTTTAGGCAATTTCTTTCATTCACAGAATTGTTACATTAAACCATCTGAAAATATTGTTTTGTAGTTCAAAATGGTTGAAGATTGACAATGTCATATGACTCTACTTAATATATGTGTATATACTAGCTCAGTTTGCATGGTTGTGTACTATTAGACATATAATGGTATTGTCATTCACAGATTGTTACATTGATTTTAAAGTATCTTTGAAAACCATTAGTACTTTTATTCTTTATTTATATAGAGAAAAATAAAACACTTTCTATTTTTCTGAGTAAAAATTAGCAGGACTTTTTGCTGGCTGCTTACCAAATGCTGACTTAAAGAAATAGAATATTGTACGCTGAGCATACATAGTTTATTGCAATTTCATACTTACATATTGAATAAGAGTTTCTGATAATTCAAGTAAATTCCATTTTCTATCAACTTATAAGGATAGGATTTAGTTCAACTTTATTATTGGAGGCTTACTTAGATCAAGCCAGTGGAACAACTTGACTAAAATATTCCTTAGTATTTGTGAATAAAAAGAAGAAGCAAGTATGGTGATACAAAATATACTTGACATATAATAAATATTTGGGATTTACAAAATAAAATAAAAAGCAGAGACATTACTTTGCTGACAAAGGTCTGTCTAAGCAAAGCTATGGTTTTTCCAGTAATCATCTATGGATGTCAGAGTTGGACTATAAAGAAAGCTGAGTGCCTAAGAATTGATGCGTTTGAACTATGACATTGGAGAAGACTCTTGAGAGTCCCTTGGACTGCAAGATCAAACCAGTCAATCCTAAAGAAAATCAGTCTTGAATATTCATTGGAAGGACTGATGCTGAAGCTGAAACTCCAGGACTTTTGGCCACCTGATGCAAAGAACTGACTCACTGGAGAAGACCCTGTTGCTGGGGAAGATTAAAGGCAGGAGAAGGGGACAACAGAGGATGAGATGGCATCAAAAACTTGATGGACATGAGTTTGAATAAACTCTGGGAGTTGGTGTTGGACAGGAAAGCCTGGTGTGCTGCACTCTATGTGGTTGCATAGAGTCGTACATGACTGACCAACTGAACTGATACACTGAAATAATGATCAATGGTGAGAGTGTTAGTCGTTAAGTCATGTCTGATTCTTTGCAACCCCATGAACTGTAGCCAACCAGACTCCTCGATCCATGGAATTCTCAAGGCAAGAGTACTAGAGTGGGTTGCCAGTCCCATTACCAGGGGATCTTCCTGACGTAGGGATCAAACCCAGGTCTCCCACACTGAAGGCAGAGTCTTTACTATCTGTGCCACCAGGGAAGCCCCTGATCTCTACCAATTATAAAATACTGGTGAATTAAAAATGTTCAACTGTAAGAAGTTTGTTTCATTTATACTGTGTTATGGTATCATCAATATGATCATTATAGAATTCATTAGAAATTTAATGAGGATCCTTTATAAAGTTTTCTATTTTTTTATGTTAACTTTCCTGCTGTAACAGAAAATAAACTAAATGAGAATTAGAGCTATTAACTCTGAATGTGTTGATGACAAATGTCTGTTTAATCTATTAAATTTTTTCTACACTTCTGGAAGGACTGAGCAAATGAGATTAGAAAATAAATTTTGGCAAATAATAAATTTAAATTGTATAGGTTGAAATTTATGGTATTGTCTTTGTATGTTTTATTCTAAGTGAAAGTTGGCCTATAACATTATTTTGGCTTCTATATATTTTCCCCTCAGTGGACAAAAGGAAGTGCTCCAGCAATGTACAAAAAGGGGAAAAAAAAAAATTAACGTCTGGTTTATTGACTATGCCAAAGCCTTTGACTATGTGGATCACAATAAACTGTGGAAAGTTCTGAAAGAGATGGGAATACCAGACCACCTGACCTGCCTCTTGAGAAACCTATATGCAGGTCAGGAAGCAACCGTTACAACTGGACATGGAACAACAGACTGGTTCCAAATAGGAAAAGGAGTATGTCAAGGCTGTATATTGTCACCCTGCTTATTTAACTTCTATGCAGAGTACATCGTAAGAAACGCTGGGCTGGAAGAAGCACAAGCTGGAATCAAGATTGCCAGGAGAAATATCAATAACCTCAGATATGCTGATGATACCACCCTTATGGCAGAAAGTGAAGAGGAACTAAAAAGCCTCTTGATGAAAGTGAAAGAGGAAAGTGAAAAAGTTGGCTTAAAGCCTAACATTCAGAAAACTAAGATCAAGGCATCTGGTCCCATCACTTCATGGGAAGCCTATGGCTTCTCCAGTAGATCTTCCCAACCCAGGAATTGAACCAAGCAATTTTATACCAGCTGAGCTACTACGGAGGACCATTGTTAGCCTAGTTAATCTTAAGTATCTTAAAGAATAGCTAAATAGAAACAGCTACATTTGAAAAATTGTAAAAAATCAGAATCTGATGTAAGCATAAGCCAAACAATAGCTGAATTGGGGAGAAGAAGATGCTACCATATGAATATT
Source organism: Bos indicus (assembly GCF_029378745.1). Lineage (NCBI taxonomy): Eukaryota > Metazoa > Chordata > Mammalia > Artiodactyla > Bovidae > Bos > Bos indicus. The sequence continues at coordinate 33,897,329 of NC_091760.1, read as the reverse complement.
CGATCTAATATAATTAAATAATAGATGGGGAAACAGTAGAAACAGTGTGAGACTTTATTTTGGGGGGCTCCAAAATCACTGCAGATGGTGACTGCAGCCCTGAAATTAAAAGACGCTTACTCCTTGGAAGGAAAGTTATGACCAACCTAGATAGCATATTCAAAAGCAGAGACATTACTTTGTGAAGAAAGGTCCATCTAGTCAAGGCTATGGTTTTTCCTGTGGTAATGTATGGATGTGAGAGTTGGACTGTGAAGAAAGCTGAGTGCCGCAGAATTGATGCTTTTGAACTGTGGTGTTGGAGAAGACTTTTGAGAGTCCCTTGGACTGCAAGGAGATCCAACCAGTCCATTCTGAAGGAGATTAGTCCTGGGTGTTCACTGGAAGGACTGATGCTAAAGCTGAAACTGCGATACTTTGGCCACCTTATGTGAAGAGTTGACTCATTGAAAAAGACTCTGATGCTGGAAGGGATTGGGGGCAGGAGGAGAAGGGGACGACAGAGGATAAGATGGCTGGATGGCATCACCGACTCGATGGACATGAGTTTGAGTGAACTCCGGGAGTTGGTGATGGACAGGGAGGCCTGGAGTTCTGTGATTCATGGGGTTGCAAAGAGTCGGACACAACTGAGTGACTGAACTAAACTGAATGTTAGGTAAGCTAGTATGGACAGTGTAAGTTTGAAACAACCATGATTTAATTAGATATTAGAACCATCAAATTCCCTATGTATTTTAAATTCTAGTATCTGTTTCTTACCCCAGTTGTTTGAAAGTGGTGAGGATTGCTTTGCAAAAACATTATCTCAACTAGATAGTTACTATTAAAAAAATAAAATAAAATAGAAAGAAAGAAAAGTTATGAATATTCTGGGTGGGATATAACCAGTAAGTTTTTTATATTGTTATTAGCTCAAGAATACTGAGTGGGTAGCCTATTGCTTCTGCAGTAGATCTTCCCAACCCAGGAATTGAACAAAGCAATTCTATACCAGCTGAGCTACTACGGAGGACCATTGTTAGCCTAGTTAATCTTAAGTATCTTAGAGAATAGCTAAATAGAAATAGCTACATTTGAAAAATTGTAAAAAATCACAATCTGATGTAAGCATAAGCCAAACAATAGCTGAATTGGGGAGAAAAAATGCTACCATATGAATATTTGATCTAATATAATTAAATAACCTACAAAAGAAAACATTAAATTATAATGATATAGAAAAATAATTTGATAACAAGTCTTTTTTTCTCACACTAATAATACAGCAAGGAATATTCAATTTTACTGCATCATAACAAAGATTAAAGAGGCATGGCAAATTTTTCTTAAAGCTAAATAATTGCTCCCCTGAAATTAAATATTTTTGTAAGATGTCCTTTTCATTACAGAGGACTGGAATGCAAAAGTAGGAAGTCAAGAAACACCTGGAGTAACAGGCAAATTGGCCTTGGAATACAGAATGAAGCAGGGCAAAGGCTAATAGATAATAGAGTCTTGCCAAGAGAATGCACCGGTCATAGCAAACATCCTCTTCGAACAACACAAGAGAAGACTCTACACATGGACATAACCAGATGCTCAATACTGAATCAGATTGATTATATTCTTTGCAGCCAAATACGGAAAAGTTCTTTACAGTCAGAAAAAAAAAAAAAAACAAAGACCAGGAACTGACTGTGGCAGAGACCATGAACTTCTTATTGCCAAATTCAGACTTAAATGGAAGAAACTAGGGAAAACCAATAACCCATTCAAGTAACCTAAATCAAACCCCTTATGATCATACAGTGGAAATAACAAATAGATTTAAGGGAATAGATCTGATAGACAGAGTGCCTGATGAACTCTGATGGAGGTTCCTGACATTGTACAGGAGATAGGGATCAAGCACATCCCCAAGGAAAAGAAATGCAAAAAGGCAAAATGGTTGTCTGAGGAGGTCTTACATATAGCTGTGAAAAGAAGAGAAGTGAAAGGCAAAGGAGAAAAGGAAAGATATATACATTTGAATGCAAAGTTCTAAAGAATAGCAAGAAGAGATACAAAACCCTTCCTCAGTAATCAATGCAAAGAAATAGAGGAAAACAATAGAATGGGAAAGTCTAGAGATCTCTTCAAGAAAATTAGAGATACCAAGGGAATATTTCATGCAAAGATGGGCTCAATAAAGGACAGAAATGGTATGGGCCTAACAGAAGCAGAAGATATTAAGAAGAGGTGGCACGAATACACAGAAGAACTATACTTTCATGACCCAGATAATCACGATGGTGTGATCACCAACCTAGAGCCAGACATCCTGGAATGCAAAGTCAACTGGGCATTAGGAAGCATCACTATGAACAAAGATAGTGGAGGTGATGGAATGCCGGTTGAGCTATTTCAAGTGCTAAAAGATGATGCTGTGAAAGTGCTGCACTCAATATGCCAGCAAATTTGGAAAACTCACCAGTGGCCACAGGACTGGAAAAGGTTAGTTTTCACTCCAATCCCAAAAAGGCAATGTCAAAGAATGCTCAGACTACCACACAATTGCACTAATCTCACATGCTACTAAAGTAATGCTCAAAATTCTCCAGGCCAGGCTTCAGGAATATGTGAACTGTGAACTTCTAGATGTTCAAGCTAGATTTAGAAAAGGCAGAGGAGCCAGAGATCAAATTGCCAACATCTGCTGGATCACTGAAAAAGCAAGAGAGTCCCAGAGAAACATCTATTTCTGCTTTATTGACTATGCCAAAGCCTTTGACTGTGTGGACCAGAACAAACTGGAAAATCTGAAAGAGATGGGAATACCAGACCACCTGACCTGCCTCTTGAGAAATCTGTATTCAGGTCAGGAAGCAACGGTTAGAACTGGACATGGAACAACACACTGGTTTCAAATCAGGAAAGGAATACATAAAGGCTGTATATTGTCACCCTGCTTATTAACTTACATGCAGAGTACATCATGAGAAATCCTGGGCTGGATGAAGCACAAGCTGGAACTGAGATAGCCTGGACAATATCAATAACCTCAGATACACAAATGACACCACTCTTATGGCAGAAAGTGAAGAGAAACTAAAGAACCTCTGGTTGGAAATGAAAGAGCAGAGTTAAAAAGTTGGCTTAAAACTCAACATTAAGGAAACTAAGATCATGGCATCTGGTCCCATCACTTCATGGCAAATAGACTGGGGAAACAGTGGCAGAGTTTATTTTTGTGGGCTCCAAAATCACTGCAGATAGTGACTGCAGCCATGAAATTAAAAAACGCTTACTCCTTGGAAGAAAAGCTATGACCAACCCACACAGCATATTAAAAAGCAAAGACACTACTTTGCCAACCAAGTTCCATTCCGTCAAAGCTGTGGTTTTTTTCATTAGTCATCTATGGATCCAAGAAGGCGATGGCAACCCAATCCAGTACTCTTGCCTGGAAAATCCCATGGACAGAGGAGCCTGGTAGACTGCAGTCCATGGGGTCGCCAAGAGTTGGACATGACTGAGTGACTTCACTTTCACTTTTCACTTTCACACATTGGAGAAGGAAATGGCAACCCACTCCAGTGTTCTTGCCTGGTAAATCCCATGGACGGGGTAGACTGGTGGGCTGCTGTCTATGGGACCGCAGAGAGTCAGACACGACAGAAGTGACTTTGCAACAGCATCTATGGATGTGAGAATTGGACTATAAAGAAAGCTGAATGCAGAATTGATGCTTTTGAACTATGGTGTTGGAGGAGGTTCTTGAGAGTCCTTTGGACTGCAAGGAGATCCAACCAGTCCATTATAAAGGAAATTAGTCCTGAATATTCACTGGAAAGACTGATGCTGAAGTTCAAACTCCAATACTTCGGCCACCTGATGCAAAGAACTGACTTTTTGTAAAAGACCCTGATGCTGGTAAGGTTGAAGGCTAGAGGAAAAGGGGACGACAGAGGATATGGTTGGATGGCATCACCGACTCAATGGACATGAGTTTGTGTAAACTCCGGTAGTTGGCAATGGTCAGGGAGGCCTGGCGTGCTGCCGTCCATGGGGTTGCAAAAAGTCGGATACAACTGAGCGACTGAACTGATACTGAATTAATTGTAAATTATTCCCTGCCCCCAAATCAGGTTGCATACTTTGAACTGTTTTTATATCCAGGTTAAAATAAGCCTTCTCTATGATTGAACACACTTATAATGAGAAAGTTCATTTACTCAATACACCTAAAAATGACATCAGATATTTTCCTTTAGGTCTATGGATCATACGTCCATGAAAAATTTTATTTACCATCAAACTAAAGACAGTAAGTAATTTTATTCTGGGTATTGCTTCTATTCTATCCTTGATCCACTGCTGATATAATTTTTTTGCCCACCCATCTGTCACCCTTGTTTGAAGACAGTGAATATACAAAATTATGACCTAACACAGTGGCATTCTCATATGAGGCAGTTAATAAACATTTGTGTAATGAATAAATATTTGTTAAATAAATATGAATGTGAATGGTGCAGGAGTTCATAGAGAGTACATGAGAGAAAATTCAGAAGACAACTGTTCAGTGTGCAACAGAAGAAAATTATTTTCATTTTGTTTGAGCATAAAGTTGCAATTAATATTAAAATATTTGAAATAATATGTATGATATTTAAAATTTTTGCTACCAAATAAAATATTCATAAACAAGTAATTGTAAAATATGATTGAAGAATTTTCAAATGTTAAAGAAGAGGACACATCTTTATAATATATAGATATGAACTTTTTTGTTGAATTGAACAATTCTAATGAATAAAACCAAAGTTAAATGATTCATATATATCAAGAATCTTATATCCATTTTACAAGAGACACTTAACTAGCATTTCTGTTAAATCCATTATAGTTTTGTATTGTAATACATGCTTCACAAATACTTCTTGAAATGAAATTAATTTGAAATATATTTCCATTCATTTTTAATTATGCATTATGATAAAGGAATAAATAAGGTGGTTACATCATCATCAGCAAGGATTTTGCAAATCTGACTTTGTCAAAATTAGAATGACATAAAGATAATTTACACTATTCAAAGTAAATAATCTTTAAATTATTAGAAATTTGCTTTTTAAGGTTGGAGTTACTGAACTATTTTATAATAATTCATAGAAAGATATCACTATATCAAATACAAAAATATAATTTTGTATATTTAAGTTTTCTTCTTTTAGAAAAAGGAAAATTCTTAGAATTATTTATATTTGTTCAATGTAAAAACAAATTCTAGTACTCCAAAAATCCTCTGTAAATTATGTCCGAATTCTTATTGTATTTGAAACTGTTTACATTACACTAACAGTAATTTTAGTGTAAATAGAAAAATATATTATTCATTCAAATATCTTGTTTCATACTTTGAGCAATTAATTCCCCATTCACTGATATTAGAACAAATATTTTATTTTGCTTTAGTATTTATAGGAAAATCTAATATAAAATAATACTTAATTTATTATGATTTTTGGTGTATCAATTACTTTGAAATTAATATAATTTAATGCTTTATATTCGGAGAAGGCAATGGCACCCCACTCCAGTACTCTTGCCTGGAAAATCCCATGGACGGAGGAGCCTGGTAGGCTGCAGTCCATGGGGTCGCGAGAGTCAGACACGACTGGGCAACTTCACTTTCACTTTTCACTTTTCACTTTCCTGCATTGGAGAAGGAAATGGCAACCCAAACTCCAGTGTTCTTGCCTGGAGAATCCCAGCGATGGCAGAGCCAGGTGGGCTGCCGTCTATGGGGTCGCACAGAGTCAGACACTACTGAAGCGACTTAGCAGCAGCAGCAATGCTTTATATTCTATCTTTTCTCTATGCCTTTTTCAGAATATGACAGAGGTTAATCATATTTTAGTCATGTCATTTATTCTATCATTCGTAGTATCATGTGCAGTTCCAATTGCAATAACAAGCTCCTCATTATTAACTGTTATATCTTAACTATTTAAACTCAATTTCTTCATGTCAAGGAATAGAAGTCAGATCCTATTAAAATTAATATATCTCGTAGAAAGTAAAATATAAGTTAAATTGATTTTTAATAAATCAGTACATGTATAAAAAATACCAATAAAAATATAAAGAGTTATAGTAATACCATTTTTCTCTCACACAAACAAACAGCAATAAAAATACAAACAAATTTCAGAACTCTAAAAGCAATTTAAAGCCAAAGTAACTTTGTCAGAAGTTTATTTTTTCTGAGTCTTTTACTGAATGAGAACAATGAAGTGAACTCTTGCTTTTCCTTCACAATATAGTCTGACTAAATAACCACATGTATAGTCTGTTCAAGCACTCTAACTGTATTTTTGAAGTGGGTGAAGTTGCTCAGTCGTGTCCAACTCTTTGCGACCCCATGGCCTGTAGCCTACCAGGCTCCTCTGTCCATGGGATTTTCCAGGCAATAGTCCTGGAGTGGATTGCCATTTCCTTATCCAGGGGATCTTCCCAACCCAGGGATCAAACCGAGGTCTCCCGCATTGTAGACCAGACGCTTTACCGTCTGAGCCACCAGGGAAGCCAGAAATCTGGTTAGCTTCTTACAAATTCTTATTTATTAATTATTGAAAAGATTCTCATCTCACATCAGACAAGTTTATATTTTTCAGCTTTTCTGAGGATTATTTTTAATTTCAAATGTCAAAATTTAAATGACTCCTAATTTTAACTTGTACTATTTACTGTTATCAATGTAATCAATATACCTTAATTCCATGACAATTTTAAAAAAATTAAATAGTAGTGTTTAACAGACTAACCAGATCTATTTGCATTACCAATCTTTAACCTTCTGGGTTGTGTAATGCAAATATAGAGGGAAAGCATGGACATTGTAATAAGATAAATCTGGATTTTAATTCTCTCATCAATACTTACTAGCTAGGTGACCTGTGACTTTTAATTAACCATTATGAGTCTCCATTATTCACAGGTAGGTTAATAACCTCTCTCATGCTAGGCTCTTAGCAAAGAAACATTTACCCTTAAATGTTGATCAAAAGGTCAGTTCCAAGGGATACCACCTACAGGGGCAAATGTTTGGAAAGGTGGTGGGTGAAGAACAAACCCTCAGGCTGAACTCTCATTTAGCTGGGATTTAGTTGATTCGCCAACTGTTTTAGGGTTTTATTGCATGTTCTTGAATCCACAGAGTGCTGATCCAGACTTAAGCACTCTAGGATCATTTTTCTTTGATGGTTCACATGGCAACTTCGTTATGGTTGCCAGGATTTCCCTAGTTATGTATTGTTTAGTTTTCCTGGCAGGACTCCTGCCTATAAAAATAATGGTGTGGAAACAGCTACGGTATTGTACTTGAAACTAAGACTACTTTCCAGGTATTATTTTTGTCTTTTGTAAAATAGATAAAAATAATAGGGATTCGGTCACTGTATATATTTGTGGGGGAAAAAATAAAACTATATTATTTCTAGTCATCGTCCAAATTTCAATACTTGGCTACACTTTGTAAAGACTTATTAAAGCCTATCAATATTTTTTCTATAGTCTTCAACATTTTAGCAAATTAATGTTTGATGGCAGGATGGTGGCAAGTGTGGGAGTAAAGGACTTTTTCAACAAGTAAATATAATGGATTCAATGACCTCAGAAACCTCTAACATCCCTGAGGGTCCTATAGAAAGAGCTACTTAGGGATGGCAGTCTGCAGTGGAAAGAAACTAAATTGTATCTGAGGATTTCTACCTAGGCTTTTGCTCTAAATCACAGCTTCAAAAATGAGAAATAATGGCTAATAAGAAATAATTGTCAAATTGTTACAAGCATAACACAAAGTATTCTGTAAAAGTTACATTTCCACAATACATTTTTGCAAGATTAATAAAAAAATCTAAAATAAAACTTTATAGTTTTATCTAATATTATGTAATGTACAGCTGTCAAGGATAAACAAATAAAAATATCTGTGTATTTGATTTAAATAAGTTGAACCAGAAGTTCAATCAATGCTTATTTTAAAACCTTTTACTGTGCAAGGTTTTGGCTGAGGTTTTACCTCTCTTTATTCAAAAGGACCCAAGGGAGACATTATCCTTCAGTCAAGTACACAGCCCTTGCATCTTGCTGAAATTTTTGCCTCACTATTTGTTATAATAAACTAGAGACTGAAAAAGTGGTCAGCATGATTAGCCATGTAGCCAACCTTTTCATACACAAAATGACTTTAACACATATTTAAAAGGAAATCCATATTTAGACGAGGAGATTTTTTTTTAGCTATATAAAAGACATAAGAGTCAGTGTAGAAAAGATTATAAAATTTAGCTCTGATATCGAACAATATTCAATTACCACAGTTCATTTTTATGTAAGATGTTATACGAAGGAATAAACAATTTGTTTGGGATTTACATATTTAATTTCATAAAGTTTTTTAATATAAATATTTGCCTACTAAATATTTAAATAAGAACAACAACAAGGAAGAGGATTATATCTGATCAGAATAAAATGTTGTCTGAATTTTTTTGTGACAGTAACTAACCTGGGAAGAAAGGATTATACAAAGTACATTAAGAGGACACTGGGACTATCCCCCAAAATTCTGATTCTAATATAACTGAGGATGTTGATTTTTTTCCCCTTCATTTATTATGGGCAGGTCTCTACTAGATATATATTCACCTTGGTTTGAGAGAACATTAGTTATGGCTGAACACTCTGATTCCTCACTCCATCTGGACAATTTAATGAGCAGGCTCCCTTTTTTAAGACCAAATGAGATAATGCATGCAAATCACTTTGAAGAACATAAAGTACTTTACAAATGCAAAGTATTACTACTTTGAGATAAGTAATTAGTGCTTTTAGTAATAAAGAAGTACCACTTGGCAACATTAATAGAATGATAGTTCTTTAGAAATGACCTTCTAACCAGCTGGGCACACACCTACTTGTATAGTAAAATAAGCTATATTATCTCACATTCCTGATGAGAATTCAAGAAATTTTATAAGAACAAGACACATCAGACTGTAAATATATACTGCCTTGTATTTTTCATTGAACATCTAGAACCTACAATATATTCATTAAGCAAATCATTCATAAATATTTGATACTAACTACTTAAAATATGTGTCATGCTACTGATTTTCCAGTAGTCATGTATGGATGTGAGACTTGGACTGTAAAGAAAGCTGAGCACCAAAGAATTCATGCTTTGGAACTGTGGTGTTGGAGAAGACTTTTGAGAGTCCCTTGGACTGGAAGGAGATCCAACGAGTCCATCCTAAAGGAGATCAGTCTTAGATGTTCATTGGAAGGACTGATGCTGAAGCTGAAACTCCAGTACTTTGGCCACCTGATGCAAAGAGCTGACTCATTTGAAAAGATCCTGATGCTGGTAAAGATTGAGGGCAGGAGGAGAAGGGGATGACAGAGGATGAGATGGTTGGATGCCATCACCGACTCAATGGACATGAGATTGAATAAACTCCAGGAGTTGGTGATGGTCAGAGAGGCCTGGCGTGCTGCAGTCAATGGGGTCACAGAGAGTCAGACATGATTGACAGACTGAACTGAACTGAACACTACTGAAATGCGGTAGAAATAATATAAATATTTTAGAAGAGAAAGCTTATCTGTTTAATTTGATTTATTTTTTTTTAACTCAAAATCTAATTATATGTTTATTTGTGAATTTGAGTGACAAAGACCATTTTTATTTCTAAATGGGTACATTTCCTTTTTTTCATTTTAGTCTTACAATTGATGTTTCAATAAACCAATACTTGAGTTATTTTCTTTCATTTATAAAGTAATGTTTGATCACCTGTTTTGATTCTATTCAAAATAAAATGAAGTTATTGGTATGTAGTAATTTCAGATCTTATGAAGAATTACACATAATGAATTGAATCTCTAGGGAAATTAAAAAAATAATAACTATAGGAGAATTGGAATAATATTATCACTAACAATAATATTTTTTGTGAATGGGCACCTAGATTTAAAGTGTCAGAAGTAGAATTATGTAAAAGTTTATGTAGGGTTTAACTTTATGACCCAAAAATAATGAATACATTTACAAATATATCTACAATGATAATATAATGTTAAAACCCAGGCATCTCCTGAGGTAAAGAATCAATTCAAAATTCAGAGGGTGAAAAACCCAATATCAAAAGACCCCTAATAAGTTTTCATCTTTTCAAAATTTGTTCAATATTTTATAATTTAATTATTTCTTATATGAATATCTTTAAAAGATATGTGTTAATCTTTTTAAATTTAAACAGTTGATATACAGTGTTATGTTAGTTTCAGATGTACTACACAATGATCTGACACTTGCATACATTATGAAGTGATCACCACAATAACTCTGGTAACCACTAGTCCCTAATACTGTAATACTAAATTATTATGATATTATAGACCATATCCCTTATGCCCTACTGTATAACCCTGTGGTTTGTTTACTTTATAACTATATGTCTGTACCTCTTAATCCTCTCTACCTACTTCACCTCCCTCCTTCCTATCCAAATTTACCCCAGCACTTCTTTGTTCTTTTTTTTTTCCCATGAATTTGTCATTTTTTTTTTTGATTCTTAAATTCCATATATAAATGAGATCATATTTTACTTCTCTTTCTCTAACTTATTTCACTTAAATGAAAAAGTGGACTGGAATGGGTGAATTTAACTCAGATGACCATTATATCTACTGTTGTGGGCCAGAATCCCTTAGAAGAAATGGAGTAGCTATCACAGGCAACAAAAGAGTCCAAAATGCAGTACTTGGATGCAGTCTCAAAAATGACGGAAGGATCTCTGTTCGTTTCCAAAGCAAACCATTCAATATCATGGTAATCCAAGTCTATGCCCCAACCAGCAACACTGAAGAAGCTGAAGTTGAATGGTTCTATGAAGACCTACAAGACCTTCTAGAATTAACACCCAAAAAAGATGTCCTTTTCATTATAGGGGACTGGAATGCAAAAGTAGGAAGTCAAGCAACACTTGGAGTAACAGGCAAATTTGGCCTGGGGTACAAAATGAAGCAGGGCAAAGGCTAACTGAGTTCTGCCAAGAGAACACACTGGTCATAGCAAACACCCTCTTCCAACAGCACAGGAGAAGACTCTACACATGGACATCACCAGATTGTCAACAGCAAAATCAGATTAATTATATTCTTTGCAGCCAAAGATGGAGAAGCTCTATACTGTCAGCAAAAACAAGACCAGGAACTGACTGTGGCTCAGATCATGAACTTCTTATTGCCAAATTCAGACTGAAATTGGAGAAAGTAGGGAAAACCACTAGACTATTCAGTTATGACCTAAAACAAATCCCTAATGATTATACAGTGGAAGTTACAAATAGATTTAAGGGACTAGATTTTATAGACAGAGTACCTGATGAATTATGGACGGATGTTAGTGACATTGTACAGAAGACAGGTAGCAAGACCCTCCCCAAGAAAGAGAAATGGAAAAAAAGCAAAATGGCTGTGTGAGGAGGCCTTACAAATAGCTGTGAAAAGAAGAGTAGCAAAAAGCAAAGGAGTAAAGGAAAGCTATACCCATTTGAATGCAGAGTTCCAAAGAAGAGCAAGCAGAGATAAGAAAGCCTTCCTAAGTGAGCAATGAAAAGAAATAGAGGAAAGCAATAGAATGGGAAAGACTAGAGATCTCTTCAAGAAAATTAGTGATACGAAGGGAACACTTCATGCAAAAATGAGCTCAATAAAGGACAGAAATGGTATGGACCTAACAGAAGCAGAAGATATTAAGAAGAGGTGGCAAGAATACACAGAACTGTACAAAAAAAGATCTTCATGACCCAGATAACTGTGATGGTGTGATCACACCTAGAGCCAAACATCCTGGAATAAGTCAAGAGGGCCTTAGGAAGCATCACTATGAAGAAAAGTAGTGGAGGTGATGGAATTCCAGTTGAGCTATTTCAAATGCTAAAAGATGATGCTGTGAAAAGGCTGCCCTCAATATGCCAGCAGATTTGGAAAACTCAGCAGTGGCCACAGGACTGGAAAAGGTCAGTTATCATTCCAATCACTAAGAAAGGCAAGGCCAGAGAATGCTGAAACTACCACACAATTACACTCATCTCACTCTACTTGAAACTCTCAAAGCCAGGCTTCAACAGTACATGAACCATGAAATTTCAGATGCTCAAGATGGATTTAGAAAAGGCAGAGGAACCAGAGATCAAATTGCCAACATCTGCTCTATCATCAAGAGTTCCCGAAAAACATCTATTTCTACTTTATTGACTATGCCAAAGCCTTTGACTGTGTGGATCACAGTAAACTGGAAAATTCTCAAGGAGATGGGAATACCGGACCACCTGATGTGCCTCTTGAGAAATACATATGCAGGTCAGAAAGCCACAGTTAGAACTGGAGATGGAACAACAGACTGATTCCAGATAGGAGAAGGAGTATGTCAAGGCTGTATATTGTCACCCTGCTTAGTTAACTCATATGCAGAGTACATCATGAGAAACGCAGGGCAGGATGAAGCACAAGCTGGAATCAAGATTACTGGGAGAAATAATATCCTCAGATATGCAGATGACACCACCTTAAGGCAGAAAACGAAGACGAACTAAAGAGCCTCTTAATGAAAGTGAAAGAGGAGAGTGAGAAAGTTGGCTTAAAGCTCACCATTCAGAAAACTAAGATCATGGCATTTGTTCCCATCACTTCATGGGAAATAGATGGGGAAACAGTGGAAACAGTGACAGGCTTTATTTTCTTGGGCTCCAAAATCACTGCATATGGTGACTGCAGCCATTAAATTAAAAGACGGTTGCTGCTTGGAAGAAAAATTATGACCAGACTACACAGCATATTAAAAAGCAAAGACATTACTTTGCCAACAAAGGTCCGTCTAGTCAAGGCTATGGTTTTTCCAGTAGTCATGTATGGATGTGAGAGTTGGACTATAGAGAAAGCTGAGTGCTGAAGAATTGAGATGCTTTTGAACTGTGGTGTTGGAGAAGACTCTTGAGAGTCCCTTGGACTGCAAGGAAATCCAACCAGTCCATCGTAAAGGAAATTAATCCTGAATGTTTATTGGAAGGATTGATGTTGAAGCTGAAACTGCAATACTTTGGCCACCTGATGTGAAGAGCTGACTCATTGGAAAAGACCCTGATGCTGGGAAAGATTGAAGGCAAGAGGAGAAGGGGATGACAGAAGATGAGATGGTTGGATGGCATCCCCGACTCAATGGACATGAGTTTGAGTAAACCCGGAAGTTGATGATGGACAGGGAAGCCTGGCATGCTGCAGTCCATGTGATCGCAGAGAGACATGACTGAGTGACTGAACTTATTTCACTTAGCATACTATTATCTACACCCATCCATCTTGTCACAAAAGGCAAAATAACACTTTTGATGGCTGAGTAATATTCCATTGTGCATATGTACCACTTCTTTTTTATCCATCCTTCCATCCCTTGATATTAAGGCGACTTCTAAATCTTGGCTATTGTAAATAATGCTGCAGTGGACACTGCTGTGCATATATCTTTTTAAAATAGTACTTCTGCCTTTTTCAGGTCAATACCTAGACATGAAATTGTTGGATCATATGGCAAATCTCTATTCTATAGTGGCTGCGTGAATTTTCAATTCTGCTTTTCTACAAATATGTGAAAGAGTCAGACAAGACTGAGAGACTTTCACTTTCACTTTCACTATGGGCTTCCCTTGTGGCTCAGCTGGTAAAGAATATGCCTGCAATGTGGGAGACTGGAGTTTGATCCCTGAGTTGGGAAGATCCCTTGGAGAAGGGAAAGGTTACCCACTCCAGTATTCTGGCCTGAAGAATTCCATGTACTGTGTAGTCCTTAGAGTCACAAAGAGTCAGACACGACTGAGTGACTCACTTTGACAGATATGTGGTAGTCTTAATGCATGGTTTAAAGGCTCAATAAAATAAAGAAGTGAATATATTTTTGTAAACCTAAGAAATGTATTTCATGATGTTTCTTTAAACAATGTTTTATATTTTCAGAATAAAATCAAGCTTTTTCAAAATGGAGATTATATAGCAATACAATACTTTTAACCTTTATGAAAACACAACACCCTCCATATTAAAAACAAGAAACAAACAACAACAAAATCCCGAGCAAGTGTAACAACAAAAAGAAATGCCTGCAACTTAACAGGAAAAAAAAATGGAGAAATTAAATTATAGTAATTTGATTTCCTATAACATATCTTTATCTAGGTAGTAAAGAAGTCCATATAAAAAAATTTTATACCACAGAAATTTATACTACTTCATGAGAATATTTAGAAAAATCTTTACATAAAGACTCTTCTGATTCCTATATAAGAAACATTTATATTGAATTTTGATTTCCTTAACTAAACAGGAAAAGAAAAAAACAAAGGGATGTTATCGTGGGCATGCAGCTGTCCTATTATTATCAACTGAATCACCTTTCACAAGACTCTCAAAGATATAGAGAGGGAGATTGGATTGTGAATATTTTCAAGTAAATTTATTGTATGTTAGTTCTGCATAGAGGACATGACTTTAGCTTTTCCTCCATATTTTAAAATGAATATCCTTTTTGATAATCTACATGTGCCAAAAGATAAATTATCTTTCAAGTTTTAGTGATATTATCTAGTGATATTATTAACCTAAATTATCTTATCACCTATGTTTTGTTCACTAACTGAACATTTAAGCTATGATTACTGCTCATTCTTAAACAATAAATAACATCACTGGTTGATATTATCCTAAGGGTCGATTTCATAAGCCAAGTTCATTTTGATTGAAAATTTTATTTTAATTGATGAAAAAATATTTTAGGAATCTAAATTCTCCTGATTATTACATTTCAACTTTAAGCTTTCTTTTAAAAATATGTGTCTAGTGTAATTTTCTCCAGAGTAAATATTTTCACAAAGCCAGAATCTTCTCTGAAATCAAAGCCATATCCTGTATTTTCTCAATAATGAATGCCTGTGCCCTCATCATCTAGGCTAATCTACTTTCTAATATTCTCTTATTCTCAAGCACTGAACTTTTGCTGATGTTACATGGAGGTCATACTCAAGTTTATTATGCTTAATAAAATTTTATTGCTATTTTTCTGTCAATTTCAAGAGTAAGTTAAATCTATACATTTCTAATAAAACACATGGATGTCTAGGAACTAATTCTCAAATAATAAAAGGGTTAAACCACAGCATTTACTCTTACATATGTTCAAAATGTATACTACTTCATTTGATTTTTATGCTTTAGACCCAAGTGTTTATAAATAAATATTGTGAGCACATTAAAATGATGACAATTTCTGAAATAATAGGTGTGTATATCTCCCAAAACAAAAATTTTCTACTAGATATTCTCACAGTCTGAGAAAATAAACAGAATTTTGAAACAGCTTATTCTCAGAACTACCTAGTAATTTTGCCCCATTGAGCATGCTGTACCAAACTCAAACACAGCTTCCATATTACAAATAACCCCGGACCATTCATTTTCTCATATAAATGACTTCAAAATCAGAGCCATCAACCAAGTCTGATGAGATTGAATATATTACTGAGGTTGGTTTAAGTAAATATTTTATAGACAGAAACCATTATGTCAAAAGTTGGGATATAATGTACAAATACACATTTTGTTGAAGCAATTTTTATGGTTTTTAGAGATAATTTTCACAAACTATAGTAAATACATAATCCTAAGTAGATCATTTCCAAAAATAACCTTTTCAATGTTTAAAAAAAATATGCCAGATACATCAAGTCATAAAGGTAAATCTAGAGATAAACATTATTTAGTTACCCTCTATCTACTTCCAGGTATAACAATATATTCAATAAAATAACAACATTAAAAAGTTATTTAAACTTTTATCTAAAATATTTATCATCATAGTACCCTTAAATTTGCTAACAAAACTAATATCACATTTTATGAATGCTGGTAAACCAGAGGCAGACAAAGACACGGAGAAGAAAAAATTCCTTACAAAATGGCTTCATGCAATCAGGTTAGAAATCTCATCTAACCACACTGTAAAGATTTCTCTGATATATATTTCTCTGGAATATATTCTTTAAATAATATAATATATTAATGCTACAATCAAATCTTAAAGGTACTGATTCTTTAATTTTTAAAGTAGATTTTCAGCTCATAAATCTCAATGTGCACTAATAACCTCCATCAATGCAATTAATCTGTAATGAAGAAGACTTCCCTGACATTTGAGTTTTACTGTAAAAGCTGTTTTGTCTTTTGAAATGATTCTTTTTTTTTTTTTTTTTGAAATGATTCTTGAAGAGTCACTTATTTAAAATACTTTTTGTATCTTAGACCAAATTAGTATTTGTTAAAAAATGACTTCAAAAGAAAATAATTCCCTAATTCTACAAAATCTCCTAATAAAATAATGTTTTTTTCTCATAAAATTTTAAGAATAAAACGATTCATTCATTTCTCTTAAAATCTTTGTTCTTAAACATTTTTCATTTGATTTATATTTAATATTATATTGGTTTAAAAATAAGATCCATCATATTTCCAAGGTTAAAAATCTAAATTCTAAAGGCTTCTTAGTAAAGCAGTCTTTATTTATAGACTTAATATAATTTTTTCCCACAATTTTTATGTAGACTAATCAGTGTTAATTGGTGAAGCAGTCAAAATCACATCCCCATTTATGGTTTTCCAAAAAATCTTCCATCTGAGGTAACATCCACTGATGCAAGATACGTCACAACAAGTCATGGGTATTCAAATATAAAGCACCCTAATTTACTTATGTGCTAGTTTGGAATGACGCAGTTTTAAAACTTAGAAAGTAGAAAATATTCACTCCCTCAGTAGTCATGGGTCTAACTTAAATAGGTTTTAAATATCTGGTCATGACCTTCAGTGATAAAGTGCCACAACTCATTAATTTATATTTTTGCATGATTCAGCATTCAATCCAGTGCTTAAGTCAAGTTTGTTTCTTTACTTACCCACAGGACACCAATAAAAAAGCATATAATACTTCATATCCAGGAATTCTGATTTTAACCTTCAGTTACTCACCTATAAGAGAGACAGGGAAGAAAGAAAGATAACGATTAGTATTAAAAATGCTTAATGTTTTGTTACACTCACAGAGCATACATTATGATATAAAAGGACATTCCTTATTGCCTTGTAATTTGAGATATACATATATATATATATATAGCTATTTATAGGACAATTTTGAAAGTCAATTACATTTTAAGGATTTTATAGTGTTAAGATTTTAGGAAGGTTTTCTTTTCTATGACAACTTCCTTGAAAAAAATTAGCTTTGGCAGGAAATAATCAACTTTGTCACCTGAACAAAGTATCTTAATGTTTCAAACGCATTACCTTAGACAATATTTTATTAAATTACTTCATTAAAACAAATATTCTAGTCGAGCATTTGTTCACTGTCATTTAAGCTGTTGAGTGGGCTAGCTGACTTTTCCCTTTGGGCCCTTCCCTACACTCAAGGAAAGACAGGTAATCCCAAGGGAAGTTAAAACTTCACTTCTCTAGCCTCTGGAAGGTGAACCACTGCAAGTTTCTATCCTTCACTGGTCTGAGACCACACTATTTTCTTTCCAGAATACTTCCTATACCATTTATTTGTTCATACCATAAATAAGTGTTAAAATGATGAGAATGGTTTGAGCTGAAAAATACAAAATTTGACATAACAAGTGAAAAATAACCTACAGAAATGATTAGTTTAATGCATATCCATTAAAATGAGGGTTCTACACCCTCCTAGAAAGTAAATTTTGACAAACTGGTATGTTTTTAAGGTAAATTCTAGAGAGTTAGAGGTTTATTTTCTCTCATCTAAATATTAACACAATATTTTATTTTAGCACTAATAAAAATCAATAGATTTTTATTTTTTAGAAAAACAGCTACATTTCTTGAACTTATGATATGCCATGCCAGAAGATTTTCATAAACTCCATTGCAGTTAATTCTGACAATAACAAGAGATGTTATCATTCCTATTTTCAAATTAAGAAAATAAACAACAGTGGTAGTAAACACTGGGACTAATATTAGAACCCAAAGTATTTTCCAAAAAAAGAAAAGATCCAAAGAATAGTAACTAATTATGTAACATTAATCACTTCTCAAATAACTACACTGATCATTAAAGACCAGAATTTTCAAAAGCTCCCAAAACACTCCACCATAAAATATGTCTTTACCTCATGTTTATAAAAGGCCTAGTACATGAAAACATAAAATTTGATGTCTTGATATTTTCAGTTCAGTCACTCAGTCATGTCTGACTCTGTGATCCCATGGACTGTAGCACGCTAGGCTTCCCTGTCCATCACCAGCTCCCGGAACTTACTCAAACTCATGTACTTAATTTTGTTTGTTTGTTTTGTTTTTTATGGCCACACCAAGCAGCTTTGGGATCTTAGACCAGGGATTGAAGCCAGGCCTTCAAAACTGAAAGAACAGATTTCTAATCACTGGACTGCCAGGAAATTGCCATTTCCACTTTAGTTTTTAAGAAGCACAAGGGTTTCAAAAAATGAAAAAAAAAGTAAAAGAGAGAGAGAGACAAGTGAAAGAGAGAGAATTAAGGTGGTAAGCAATTATCCTGAACTTGTACTATCATATACATGGTTATTATGTTGAAATTAATTTAAACAATCAGAAAAGCTTTTTAGTTGTTAGGTTGTGAGATGTTTTTTAAATCTGTTCAATTTTTCCATTATATGTATAGAATGAAAAGTTGTCATCACTGTAAGGGAACACAGATAAACATTTTGAGGAGAAGGCAATGGCGCCCCACTCCAGTACTCTTGCCTGGAAAATCCCATGGACGGAGGAGCCTCCTGGGCTGCAGTCCATGGGGTCGCTAAGAGTCGGACACGACTGAGCGACTTCACTTTCACTTTTCACTTTCATGCATTGGAGAAGGAAATGGCAACCCAAGCTCCAGTGTTCTTGCCTGGAAAATCCCATGGACGGAGGAGCCTAGTGGGCTGCAGTCCACAGGGTCGCTAAGAGTCGGACACCACTGAGCAACTTCACTTTCACTTTTCACTTTCATGCATTGGAGAAGGCAATGGCACCCCACTCCAGTACTCTTGCCTGGAAAATCCCATGGACAGAGGAGCCTCGTGAGCTGCCATCTATGGGGTCACACAGAGTGGGACACGACTGAAGCAACTTAGCAGTAGCAGCACCCTTATTTGTAAAATGGAAATGTATTCATAAGTAAATTACTATTTCTTAGAGGTTACTTTTAAACCACAAATCACTGAAATGGTGTGTTATTTAAGTATGTTTCTAATACATGCAGGTATATTTAAACCTAATAGATATTCATAATTATCAGTAGGAGTTGATTTCACCCTTCTGCATTTTCTTTATTCTGTCTGGTCTAGTAGTTAAGAGCTGTGATGCTCTGGAATTGAGCCTGAGTTTGAATTCTACTCTCTGACCTTTGGTATTTGTGTGTCCTTGGGGAAACTAACAGTGCTAAGCCTCAAAATGGCTATAGTGGCCTTAATTAAAACTTGTTTTATAAATATTAGCTATGCACTCAAAAATAGTGCTTAAGGGCCTACTTAAAATATTAGATTCTATATAAATATCTGGAGTTGCTTAGAGTCTAGTTCACAGTTTTAATTGTTCATGCTTGCAAAAAGTTCATCTCCTAAGAGAAGAGATTATCTATTGCTTGTTTCTATAGCCCTTCCTGGGAAGGAGTTCTGTATCAGCTGAGATCCTCAATTACACTTATATCAACCTCATCAGTGACTTTTCTCACACAGAATCCATCAATACTTTGAAATCTATCAGTACTTAGAAATACATCAATATGTGTGTAGAGAAAGAGCACACTTAAGTGGTAAACACAACTATTTTCATATTTTGCAATAAACTTAATCATTATAAATATCCTTTAAAAGTAAGCTTTAAAAACTATGTGAGTGAAATATTTTAATATAATTATGAAACAAAAAATATCCAGCAAAAAAGATAGTTTTATTCAATTATTCTGCTCACCTTGTATAATTAGTTATGCCTAGAAAGGACATCTTAATCTCTCTCTCACTTGTAAGAAATGTTACAGAAGTGAGAAAGAATAATAATTCCAATAATTAATATATGTAAGAACACCTGAGATGAGAGAGGTGTTTAATCCTTTGTAGGGAATAGCAGTAGGGAGTTCAATAGGAGTGAGCGCTACTATAGATAAATTATTACCTAAGTCAATTCTGAGTTGTACTTTTTCTCTCCCACTATGCCCAGGGAATAAATCATCTATCCTGAAAAATATTGTGAGGCAGCATAACAACAGAGACCTCCCAATGCCAGCCAGGTGTCAACTGGGTGACAGCAGGGTAGCAGTAGAACCTGATGTGGCTGGAGAGCAGATAACAGCTGATGCAGGTCAGTTTACCCAGGAGAATCTACAGGGACAATCTAGCAAAATATACCCAGAGTAAAAAAGAGCTACCAGCATGATTGCCTACAGGATCGACTTTCAAAAGTCCACTATACCTTCTTATATCACTAATTACCCACCAAAAAAATAATGAGATATTGTTACAGAGGCAAAGAAAGCAAAAGAGGAGGGAAAGGGAAATGTCTGTAGAATTATATCAAGAAATTAAAGAATTTTACCATTGTGGGATGGTATGCAAAATAACATATATTTGTAATGAAATTACAATGAAATTTTTAATATAATTTTGAAGACATTAATGATATTATAATAAAATATGTGTTAAAATTAATGCCATAAATATTATGTGAATTATTAAAATAAGAGCAAATTGAATAAAATATATTGCTTTTAATAGCATATCAATTTTGTGTTTTGCAGTTTATTATTCTAGACATTGATAAATCTCACACCAAATTACAGTGTGGAGACTTAGGTTCAGCTTCTGAAAGACATCATTTGGGTGGTTTCCTTTTATCCCATTCCATTAGAATTAATCACTAAATAGAATTTAGAGTTGCACTACAAATGTTTTATCACTTGAACATAGACTCCAAGGCACAGAGGTCCCAGGAGGTCAAATGTCACTCAAACTTCCATGACGGCAAGAAACTGCTGATCAAAAAGCAATATAACAAATTATTGTGGTCAGAAAATGTTCAGTCTTATTACAGTGGAAATATCAAAGAGCCACTCACATGAAATATTCTATATTTGATTTCCTCTCAAAGTGGGATGTGACTATTTTTTCATTTCAGAGATTTGGCCTCCATCTCACTTTTTTGTAGATTGTACAATAAGGAGAATGAGAGAAAGAGATGGAGACAGATTGATAGAAGCCACTAATAATAACTGAAACCAGAGAATCAATTTTTAAGAGAGAAAATGGCAACATGATTGTCATATCCAGTGGCTACCACACAGATAGAGCTCATTAGTTTGGACTAGTTTTTCAATTATTCCACTGAATAATTTTATTCTACTGTTATATTTTATTCAGTTAGCAAGAACAGCTCACTTTCCAACCACGGAGTTAACAGTTTATTATTTTCAATTGAACATGTTTGCAATGGCAAAAACCCTGAAATTGCTGTTCCTGAGGACAGTTCTAGATAATATAAATCACCATCACTGGTCAGTATTTACTACATGTCCTTTGTTTTTAGGCACTTTAAGATGTCTGCAACACACGGGGCAGATTACATTCTTCTGTAGAGCAGTTTGCAACTTTCATGTCCATAGCACAGAAATGTACACATTTTTTTTACAAACATAAAGTGATAGTTTATATTTTTAGTTTCAGAGCTAACAAAATATTTCACCTATTATATAGTTTACAATAGGGTTCACCCCATGTATTGTAAAGGGTTGATGGATTTTAATAAATATGTAATGTCATATAACCACTATTATGGTATTATACAGAATAGTTTCAATGACCTATGCATTTCCCGTATCCCATGTATTCTGCCATTCTTCCCTCTCTCTAAACCCTTGGCAACTAGTCTTTTTACTGTCTCTATCATAGTTTTGCCTATTTCAGAATACCATATAGTTGGATATAGATAGTGTATAGCCTTTTCACTATATGAACTTTCACAATATAACCTGTATCTTGTCATCTTGCTTATTTAACTGATGTGGAGAATACAGCATTCAAAATGCCAGGCTGGATGAAGCACAAGTGGAAATCAAGATTTCTGGGAGAAATATTAATAAGCTCAGGTAGGCAGATTATACCACCTTAAGGGAAGAAAATGAAGAGGAATTAAAGAGCTTTTTGATAAAGGTGAAAGAGGAGAGTGACAAAGCTGACTTAAAACTCAACATTCAAAAAAGGAAGATCATTGCATCCCGTCTCATCACTTATTGGCAAATAGATGGTAAAATAATGGAAACAGTGACAGACTTTATTTTCTTGGACTCCAAAATCACTGCAAATGGTGACTACAGCCATGAAATTAAAAGACACTTGCTCCTTCAAAGAAAAGATATGACAAACCTAGACAGTGTGTTAAAAAGCAGAGACATTACTTTGCTGACAAAGATCCATATGGTCAAAGCTATGGCTTTTACAGTATTCATGTACAGATGTGAGAGCTGGACAATACAAAAAGCTGAGGGCCAAAGAACTGATGACTTTGATATACAAGCTGGAATCAAGATTGCCAGGAGAAATATCAACAACCTCAGATATGCAGATAATAATACTCTAATGGAAGAAATCAAAGAACTAAAGACTCTCTTGATGTGGGTGACAGAGGAGTGAAAAAGCTATCTTAAAACTCAACATTCAAAACCAAGATCATGGCATCCAGTACCATCACTTCATGGCAAATGGATGGGGAAACAAGGGAAACAGTGACAGAGTTTGTTTTCTCAGGCTCCCAAACAAATATGGATGGTGACTGCAACCATGAACTTAAAAGACACTTGCTCCTAGGAAGAAAAAACTATGAGAAACCGAGTGTATTAAAAGACAGAGATATCACATTGTGACAAAGGTCTGTCTAGTTAAAGCTATCATTTTTCCAGTAGTCATGTACTGATGTGAGTTGAAACATAAAGAAGGTTGAGCATCTAAGAATTAATTCTTTCAAATTGTGATCTGGAGAAGACTCTTGAGAGTCTCTTGGATAGCAAAAAGATAAAAACAAGTCAATCCTGAATGAAATCAACCCTGAATAGTCATTAGAAGGACTTACGCTGAAGCTGAAGCTCCAATACTTTTGTCACTTGATGTTAAGTGTCAGGTCATTGGAAAAGACTGGTGCTGGGAAAGACTGAAGGCAAGAGGAGAATGGGACAACAGAGGATGAGATGGTTGGATGGCATCACTGACTTGACAGACATGAGTTTGAGCAGACCTTGGGAAACAGTGAAGGACAGGGCATCCTGGCCTACTGCAGTCCGAAGAGTCGGACATGACTGAGTGACTGAACGACAACAGTAGCCTTTTCAGTCTAGCTTCTTTTGCTTAGTAAGATGTACTTAAGGTTTTGTCCACCTCTTTTGTGGCTTGATAGCTCACATCTTCTCAGTGTAGAATTATATGCCATTATATGGCTGTATCACAGCTTATACATTACCTATTGAAAGACATCTTGTTTGTTTACAATACTCAGCCATTATGAATAAACACTGGTACATAAGTTTTAGTGTACCATAAACTACTAAATTATTTTGGTAAATATATAGGTGCAATCACTGTGTTATTTGGTAAATCTGTGTTTAGCTTTGTAAGAAAAGGCCAACTTGGCTTCCAAAGTAGCTATAATATTGGCATTCCTACCAGCAATTAATGAGAGCTTTTGCTATTTCACATCTTGGCTAGCATTTGGCAAGGTCAGTGTTTTTGGTTTTAGTTTTCTTAAGAGTGTGTAATGGTGGCTCATGTTGTTTTACTTTGCAATTTCCTAAAATAATATAGCAGATGTCCCTGGTGACTCAGTGGTTAAGAATCCACCTGCAATGCAGGAAACGTGGGTTTGATCCCTGGGTTGGGAAGATCCCCTAGATAAAACCCACAGAGATATTGACTGTAATATCTTAGAAGTCCTGATCTGTGTTTGACCATCCCTGAACTCATTTTCCTTTCTTTTCTTATACTCACCATTTTCTTTTTTTCTTACTTGGTCTGTTTTGATTATTCCATGTTTAAATACAGACTGCATAACTCACTAGAAATTAGAAAAGCAAGTAGCTCTAGAAATCCAAAGATGGGATACAGAATTATTATAAGTGATTTCACTATATAGCCTCTCCCTCATATGAATTAAGGATATTTCTCAAATAAAGAAAAATATGCAATTCATAGATTAAAAAAAAAGTTCCCAGATTTTATGAGTCAAATTGTTGTTGTTCACTCGCTCAGTACTGTCCGAATTTTTGCAACCCCATAGACTTCAGCATGCCAGGTTTTCCTGTCCTTAACCATCTCCCAGAGCTTGCTCAAACTCATATACACTGAGTTGGTGACGCCGTTCAACCATCTTGTCCTCCTGTCTTCAGTCTTTCCCAACAGCAGGGTCTTTCCTAATGAGTCAGCTCTTTGCATCAAGTGGTCAAGTATTGGAACTTCAACTTCAGCATCACTCCTTCCAATGAACAGTCAGGGTTGATTTCCTTTAGGATTGACTGGTTTGATCTCCTTGCAGTCCAAGGGACTCTCAAGAGTCTTCTCCAACACCACAGTTCAAAAGCATCAGTTCTTTGGTGCTCAGCCTACTTTATGATCCAACTCTTATATCCATGCACGACTACTGGATTGTGATCTCCCAAATTCACCGGTTTAAATCCTAGCCCCTAGTAATTCAAGATGTGACTGGATTTGTAGATACAGTTTTTAAAGAGGTAATTAAGGTAAAAATATAGGTGGGCCTTAATCAAATATAATTGGTGTACTTATAACAAAAAGAGATTAGGATGGAGAAAACAAACAGACCTGAGGACACTGAGAAAGTAGGCATCTGCAATGCATGAGGAGAAGTCTCAGAAGAAACCAACCCTTCCAGAATTGTGTGAAAATTAATTTCTTCTGTTTAAGCAACTGAGTTCATGGTATTTTGTTATAGCACCTCTAGCAAATTAATATACCCAAATTCCTCATTTGTCTA
This sequence comes from Bos indicus, assembly GCF_029378745.1. Taxonomy (NCBI): domain Eukaryota; kingdom Metazoa; phylum Chordata; class Mammalia; order Artiodactyla; family Bovidae; genus Bos; species Bos indicus. Next base: position 33,872,177 of record NC_091760.1, on the reverse strand, counting down.
CCTATTAGCAACCAGAAGATGACATGAGGCTAAGATTAAAAAGCAAACAAACAAAAAACACCAACTCATCCTTGTACTAAAATATTTTTGAGGGTTATTCAGGATGCTTAATATCTTCCAATTTTCCCTATATGAGCAGTATGTGATAGTTAATACTGCTCTTAATGAGACGTAAAAATAAAGAACAGCAGTAGAAAGGGTCTTCTGAAGCATTTGATGGAGCTGTTCCTTTCCCTCTGCACCTGCTTAGTTAAGCTTTATAAGCACAAGTCTATTTGTTACATAGCTGGATAATGACTTAATTTGAACGAGTTAACAATTTCACACCTTCTAAGCATAAGGTGAATACTAAGTAAAACCGCTAATCTAATATCCTCACATAGGTCACTTTTATTACCTATAATGGAACAATGAGATAAACTTACACTTTCAAATTCAAACACTCGATTACTTGCGCTAATGGAGGGGATAAGAACCATAGATAATCTGAGACAGTGTCATTTAGGCTTAGTTTTGGAATATGTCTTATATTCGTATTCCTTCATGTTTGATAGTCTAAGAATCCACATCCGTTCAAATAATGATGTTACAGTATTTAAAACAAATACCAGAATCTCTGAAGCCAACCACCATATACCTGTGCCTGAGATTTCTTTCGTGTTCAGAAAACAATAGACAAATCCTGTAGGTTTTTGGAAAAGGGAATAAATCATGTAAGTTATTTTTTTTTCCATATGGCATTTATCAGGCCAGGCCAGGGGATGGGGAGGAGGATCTCCCATTATATTTCTATCACCTAATCTCTGCTACTCCCAGTCTGAATTGATTTCCCAGCATCCCAGTTACAGATGTGAGTTAAATATGGGAAAGGTCATTATTTCCTGAGACCCTAAAGTACTTCTCATCAGTTTAATAGCACAATTTACCTTAGGGGTTCATTATTGATGCTGAAAAATAATGGAGAGACTGCTTTTAAAGAGATAAAAGGCATGATTAGTAATGTACAGTGGTAATAGGTAAAGCACACTGTAAATCTTTGGTACAACAAATACAGCATTCTGTTTCAGAACAGACCTTAAATCTCAACCCCAATATCTTCACAGAGTATCCATGGTAATCAATATAAAACACACTTCCTGTTCTGTCAATGCATACTTAGATCTATAAATGGTTTCTCACTGTACTTGACAGAAAAAACAAACTTTTCTACGGTGAATTTCTGCTTGATATGACCCCTGACTACCAGCAAACAAACTTAAAACATTTAACTAACATTTATTGATACCTTGGGTTCCAGATCCTCAGAAATGCAAATATGGGTGAGAGAGAAACCCAGACCCAATTATATTTTCCATACAGAATGAGGCAGTTGAAAAATAAAGGGTAATCATTAAAGAAAAAAAAATATTTTAAGTGTACTAACAGTTTTGAAGAAGAAAAAAAAATACATTTTAAAATTTTATGAAAGAGATGGCCTTAACAATTGTTCTAATAAATGATGTAGGAATTAACTATTTGTAGATAGAGAGGGTAATTTAATTTGAGGGCACAATGTGAATAAGAGTGGTGAGACCAAATAACTTAGCTGTCTGATTTGGCTAGAGAGTAATAACAGACACTAGCATTGTATAGGAGAAGGCAATGGCACCCCACTCCAGTACTCTTGCCTGGAAAATCCCATGGACAGAGGAGCCTGGTAGGCTGTAGTCCATGGGGTAGCTAAGAGTCGGACATAACTGAGCGACTTCACTTTCAATTTTCACTTTCCACTTTCTTGCACTGGGGAAGGAAATGGCAACCCACTCCAGTGTTCTTGCCTGGAGAATCCCAGGGATGGGGGAGCCTGGTGGGCTGCCGTCTATGGGATTGCACAGAGTTGGACATGACTGAAGTGACTTAGCAGTAGCATTGTATAAGCAAAATGCCATATTTTCATTTATGAGATCATATAGTTTTCATACTAACCAAATAAATTAGGTATTATTATCTCCAATTTATAGATGAGTAAACTGAATGACAGAGAAGGCGATGGCACCCCACTCCAGTACTCTTTCCTGGAAAATCCCATGGACGGCAGAGCCTGGTGGGCTGCAGCCCATGGGATCTCTAAGAGTCAGACAGGACTGAGTGACTTCACTTTCGCTTTCCACTTTCCTGCATTCGAGAAGGAAATGGCAACCCACTCCAGTGTTCTTGCCTGGAGAATCCCAGGGACAGGGGAGCCTGGTGGGCTTCCGTCTTTGGGGTTGCTCAGAGTTGGACACGACTGAAGCGACTTAGCAGCAGCAGCAGCAGCAAACTGAATGAACCCACATCTCCTGCATTGCAGGTAGATTCTGGCAGGTTACAGTCCATGAAGTGGCAAAAAGAGTTAGATACCATTTAGCAAGTAGAAAACAACAAACAGAATGAAATGGAAAAGATCTGAGTAACATATTAGTCCAGATCTTCCAGGAAGCAGATGCTGAGAAATGACTACGTGTGCAAGAGATTTATGAGAGAAAACACCTATATTGCTATTGGTTAAAGATGTGAGGGCCACTAGAACCTGGGACTGTCCAATTGTGAGACAGGCCTAATCTGAATGAAGGGGGAGGAGGAAGGAAGAAAAACTGAATGGAAACAATGAATGCAATGAAATTTCAAGGAAACTTTGGCAAAGGTATCTGGTATTCTTCAAGAGAATCACCTAGAAGATTCATGTGCCTTTCCAGAATGGACATGTCCTATCCCCGCCATGTTGTTCAGTAATGTGTTAGGAGCACCCAATTGGAAATACTGCTTCAACACCAACTACTGTGATGGATTTCAGAGCGCTGAACCTGGAGTGATAGGTCAATTAGTTCCTGTAGAGACCTGAAAGGAGTATTCTCAAGGTCACGACAGTAACAAACCAAACAAGGCACTACACTGATATTTCAGTCAAGTCTATGCAATGAATTTAACCAAAACACAAAAGAAAAACACACAATTATGTGTACATTTTTTCTCTCATGGACTAAGTCCATCAATAAAAATATGGCCTTTAAATACTCTTTTTAAACCATTAATTTAGTCATTTTACCATTAATTTAACAAATTGATTTCTTGTTAAATTTTCTTCAACTTAGATTGCATTTACTAAGATTCTATAGTTTTGATTGTTGAATATTTTCAAATAGTAACAAATTTTAGGTTTCAGATGCATAGATTGATCTAGAGGTTAGTTAAGCCAAACCATTCATGTTATAGATGAACTAATTCAGGCCACGGGAGATTTCATGCCTTACTCTGAATCACTAAAATGATTAGTGACAGTTGGGATTGAGTGCAGATGTCCTGACTCGTGTTTAAAGTGAGTCACTATTATTTTTTCCTCTAATTTCTCCTCATTTATTCAGTTTTAATTTCCTTATATGTAATTACTTCTATCATAATATACTTATAAATTCATTTATCCTTATACTTTAGTGCCCTGCTTACTATTACGTAAGAGCCAGTATCCTTAAAGATATAGTGTGCTTTCCATATTGTTGCTCAGTAACTAAGTCGTGTCTGATTCTGTGATCCCATGAACACGAGGTTTTCCTGTCGTTCTCTATCTCCTGGAGTTTGTTTAGATTCATGTCCATTGAGTTGGCGATGCTGTCTAAGGATCTCATCCTCTTCCACTCCCTTCTCCTTTTGCCTTCAATCTTTCTTAACATGAGAGTCTTTTCCAATGATTCAGCTCTTTGCATCAGGTGTTCAAAGTATTGGAGCATCAATGTTACTCTTCAATGTTTAAAGAATTTTCATAACTGCATGTAATCTGTGTTTTTTTGGTTTAGTTATTGTTGCTTCTCTATTTGACCAACAACTATGAGAAATTTAATTAAGTAAAAGTAATCTGATATATTAGCAATTAGCTTTATTTGTTTTTTTCATCCTTGTGACCAATCCAACTACTAGTGAAACACATGGCATCTCTTGAATTTGGCTTCAATTTTGCTAAATGAGCAAAACAGGAGATTAATAGCATATTTGGGGGAGTACTCAATTCTGTTTTAGAGCATAGTTTCAGAAAACCATGGGTGTAAATGAAACTGCCTGAAACTGCTACTATTTATCCACTTTGAACCTATAAGACTTGCAATTTCATAGGTTTCAACTTAATAGATTCCTGTCTTGAACATTTGGAACATTGAAACATTTGGGAAAAGTTTATCACAAGGAAATAGTTCAGTTATGAAATTCACAGAACATCAAAATCATTTAAGTCTATAGAGATTTCCTCATCCAATTCTTTACTCCAGGCATGAACTCTATAGTCTCCAAGGTAACTTGTGTCATCTGCTCTTTGAAGATATCTAACAAGAACAGCACATTTTAATTTCAGACAGCCACGATTTTCAGGGAATTCTATCTCATATTGAATTTCTTAGCAATTTTACCCACTGGTCTTAGTTATTTCCTGTACTGTATAGACTCAGGTTAAAGTGTCATCCGCAGGACAATGAATTCAAATTAAAAAAAAAAAAAAAAAGTTTTCCTAACCAATCATTTTCTTCATAAATTTGAACTTCTTATTAACACTGTTCATTCTTCTCTTTCTATGAAGTTCTCTTGTCATTCTGGTCATTGCCCTATGGATGCCTCAGTTTATCAGTACCTCCCTCAAATATGGGTCCAATGACTGAACACAGTATTCCAGATATGATTTTATCTGAGGAGATTGAAATATATGATTCTTACTTCCTTGGCACAGTCAATATAGCCAATAATTGTTATCATCAAAAATTACAAATATAAACCCTAAATGTCAGACATCGAGGTGTTTCCAAGTATTTGAACTGTATGTTTGAAATTACAGAGACCATCATAAAAAGATTTTTTTTTTTCACTTTCTATTTAAATGTGTTGGCACTGACAGACTATGTCACATTTAGACAGTGCTATAGAATGCTGAGTATATTGGTCTTTGTCTGTATCCTGAGGAAACATGTCACCAAATTTCCCACAAAAATTATTTTATATTAGAGACCACGTCATGAATATCATCATCAAAATTGGAACTAATTGGCACTTTTCTCAGTTGAAACCTCAGGAACCAAAAAAGACCTGGAGATTGCCTGAGGCTCATAAGCAATATCTTTTAAAAAAAATCTAGTATTTTGATGGAATATCTAGATGGATTTCTACTGTATTTCACTAGAGGTGTGGAAAATAAATGAACATTAACAACTTATTAGTCAAAATTTGTGACTAAGTCAATAAACATAAGACAATGTTTCTTTCATTAGTCCCTATTATAACTGTTAATATTTAAAGCTGCTAATACAATTTCATATGCATACCTACTTATTAAAAACTCCATGGAGCTTAAGATAAATTTGAAAGAATTAATTTTCCTCAAATTATATGTAGTTGTATTGTAATAATATCATGTCTCAGCTTCATTATAAGCCCAACCACTAAAATGTACTTAGCCGATACACGCTTTTTTTAACTCAGAAATGTATAATGTTTTTCAAATGGAAAACAGTTTCTTTATACAGGTGAGGTTGTGAACAGTAGTTGTTTTGGTATCATGCAGGTTACAAGAATTTTTTAAAAATCAATATCAAGGTCACTGTGTAGCACATAACCAATTTTATTCACTTTTTTGACTAATGACTACAATTTTCTTTCACAGTAGCATAACAGAGAAATGTATTTGCTTTAAAGGCTTATTCACTGTATTAGCTTTCTTTGAAATACACGTTGAAAGAAGATACCAGGTTTTTTATATAAAAATAATGTATATTTAGACAGAGTTGATGGCTACTTTTAAAGTGACAGTTACCTTAAATTACTAGTGGTATCTGTGTGACATAGCAAGTACAGTTCTGTTTTAACTGAAGAGTTTTCAACTGAACATTTTAGGTTATGACAAGGTCAGTGTATTTTTGGAGTCTGTTTCCTATGGCATTACATTCAGGAGTGGTTGAGCTTCTCAATCCATTAAATTTTACTAAAAATATAAATAAAATAAAAACCAAAATGAAGCAACACAGCAAATCTCTCTGATTAGGAAACAATGTTTCTGCTTCATATAAAGGCATTCAATGTTTATATTTGGAGTATTATACAGTGCTATTCCTTTCTTCACTCCTGATGTTAACATTCTTTTGACCAGTGACTCAAAACAACTACTATGATACCTCCTATGTATTCTATCTTCTTTTCTTTCAAATTGCTCTTAGTATATATATATATATAGAGAGAGAGAGAGAGAGAGAGAGAGACAGAGAGACAGAGAGAGAGAGAGAGAGAGGCGGCGGGGTTGGGGGAGGGGCCACTTCCCAGGTGGCACTAGTGGTAAAGAATTCTTCTGCCAATGAAGGAGACTTAAAGATGTGGGTTCCATCTCTGCGTCTGGAAGATCCCCTGCAGGAGGGCATGGCAACTCTCTCCAGTTTTTTTTGCCTGGAGAACCCCATGGACAGAGGATCCTGGAGGCCTAGAGTCCATATGGTCCCAAAGAAATGGATATGACTGAAGCGACTTAACATGCACACATGCATATATATATAAATCTTAACATTTTATACAACTATCTACATAATATTCAAGTTAATCATTGTTTGTACCCTTTTTAACTTTTTTAATCTCTTTTTTTTGTAGGAGGTAAGGTAGGCCAAGTTTCATGGATAGCCACTCAGGGTAACTTGGCTATAATTCCATTTTCCAATAATAATTCAAAATACCATTTTTAAAATTTATTTAAATACCAAGCTGATTGCCTCTGCATTGAGGATGCAGTCCTTGAAACAGGAGAGCAAGTTTCATGAGAAATGTTGAGTCATTACAGTTTGGTCACCTGTTTATGTGTGCCAGACATTTTTTACAACCATTTAAACAATAGAGGAGGTTAGAATAATGTGTCTTTTGTTGTCTAAATTATTTTTATATTGGTCTAATGGTACATTTGGCTAAGACTGGAATATGACTGACTTCCATGTGACCTCTCACCTACATCAAGAAAGCATACAATTTCCATTTTTATAACTATTCTTAAAAAGCTACGTTATATTTTGCATAAGCTATGCTTATTTCATAAACCATTATATTATAAATAAAATTATTATCAAATGACAAAAGACATGAGATAAGGCATTTATTGCAAAAAGAATTTTGTTTGAATAGAAACATTTTTTAAAGTTTGATTTATAGATACATAGCTGAATGCCTGATTTATAGATATGTAACAAATTTCTTTAAAGAGGAAACAGAAACTGAACAAATTTTAAAATTATAGAAATATTTTAAGTAAGTGTAATCTCTTATCATTGATTGAAACATCTGAAAATGAAACAACACTATTATCATATTTAATTTTTTTCAATTTCCATTTATACTTGTCATGGCACTTAAACTCTATTTCTTATTTTCCTAAAAACTGAGAATGAGACAGTCTGCTATAATATGAAAGCATTATATTTACAAGAACAAAGATAACATTAAATAGACATAAACCATTCCTTAAATGTCGATAATTCTACTGTTTTAACTTATTTCCAATGATTGCTATCATTATGTTGGTATTAAGTGTTATAATATTTTCATGCAGTGAAAGACTATTGTTTCTATTTGTAAGAATAGTCTCACAGATTAATATGTAAATATAGGTGAACTGGCATTACTATTCTCTAAAACATTTGCACTTTCAATTGCAAATTATAAAAAAAAGAAATTGTTTTCAGTGCTAAGTAGTTGCTTTTTAACTTGATTTGTGTGTGCAAGTATTAAGATACCCTTACATCCTGAAGTGCTCACATCCTTCATCTCTTGCTGTGTTTTGCATGAATCTATAATGACATAGATTTACTTATTCTTTTCTACCTTGATTTCAGCTGCAGCCCTGTAAAAATAAAACTGACGCTATTTATTTTATGGCTTTGTTGAAAAAATCAGCAAAGTTATTCTATAATTTAATGTTAATTCTATAGGTATAAAATAAAGATATACATAGGCAAATGAATAGTCTTCCATATGACCCACTGTGTTTACTATTTTCTAAGCATTCTAACCTTCAATGAAAAACTATTTAATATGAATATACTTTAATTTTTCATTCAGTTTATTTACGAATCTATATAATTATAAGGAATAGCATGCTGCTGCTGCTGCTAAGTCACTTCAGTCGTGTCCGACTCTGTGCGACCCCATAGACGGCAGCCAACCAGGCTTCTCCATCCCTGGGATTCTCCAGGCAAGAACACTGGAGTGGGTTGTCATTTCCTTCTCCAATGCGTGAAAGTCAAAAGTGGAAGTCAAGTCGCTCGGTCATGTCCAACTTTTTTCGACCCCATGGACTGCAGCCCACCAGGCTCCTCCTCCCGTGGGATTTTCCAGGAAAGAGTACTGGAGTGGGGTGCCATTGCCTTCTCCAAGGAATAGCATACTGTCAATTAAATTATAAGTATTCTTTAAAGAAAAAAATGAGATTAGATTATGGAAGTGATAGACCTATCAATGCAAATTTTGAGAACAAGTACAAAAAAGTATCATTATAATGAACTTTTCATTTTTTAATTACCTTTTGTCATATTTCTCCCTCTTTTATAAGAATATTTATTATGGTTGGCTACCCTACTAAAAATTATATCTGAAATATGCAATGCTACAAAGAGTTAAAGTTTCACATATAATTATAAACACAATCTTTATAGTGGTATAAACAATATTTTTGGAAGGGCAACTTGTAAAATTTCCTTTTTTTATGCTTTTTTAATCAAAGGTTGAATGAGATAACAATAAGAACAGTGATATATCTACCTAACAATTGTACAGAATAAGCTGATACTTGGTAGCTTTTGGCAATCTAAATACTAGGTTTATTGTATTGAAGTATTTGATTTTGTGTGGCATCTTATTTATGATCTCTGAACTTAGAATGAAAATATAATCATTCTTCATAAATTAACCTTTATATAGGCAATATTCAAACTATGCATGAGTGCATTAAATCTTGATAGAAGTAGAAAGCTTATATAAATCATTTAAATATTAAATAACACTTCAAAGTAATTTATAAATATATTCTTTATAATTTGGGGAAATACTTTCCCATTGAAATGATATTATAGAAAAGTAGTGATGATTTCAGATACAGGTATTTAAATTTTGCTAATATCTCTAGGATATAGAAGATAGTATATATATATATAATATATATATATATATAAATTTATATATATATGAAGTGGGATGGTATATATATATATATAAATAAATAAATGGATATTCTTGCTAAGTCACTTCAGTCATGTCTGACTCTGTGTGACCCCATAGACGGCAGCCCACCAGGCTCCCCTGTCCCTGGGATTCTCTAGGCAAGAAACTGGAGTGGGTTACCATTTCTTTCTCCAATGCATGCAAGTGAAAAGTGAAAGGGCAGTCGCTCAGTCATGTCTGACTCTTAGCGACCCCATTGACTGCAGCCTACCAGGCTCCTCCGTCCATGGGATTTTCCAGGTAAGAGTACTGGAGTGGGGTGCCATCGCCTTCTCCAATATATGGATATAGATATCTGTTAATTCACAAATGGAAGATAATCTCTCTCCTCTCACCACTCACTCAAAAAAAAAAAAAAAATAGGTGGCATCATCACCAAGCAATTTTAAGTAGCAGGTTCTAACCCCTGTATGAAAGACATATCTCAAAGAGAGAGGAACAAGTCTATGTTTTATTTTCTGAAAAGCTCAAGTATCTAAATAAATGTAGGTTAAAAGAAGAAATAAAGAAACAAAAGAGATCATTTCAGTTTCAAGAAGATTCATAGCAAAAGCTTCCCTAGTAGTTAATGGAATTTAAATTGAAACTGGCTTCCATACATCTCTAGATTTATCTTGTTATTTGATTTCTTTTTATTCCTACAATCACTTTGCAGGAAAAGTATCTCCTATATGTCTAGTCCAATAGGGGAAGCATGAGTTCACTTTATCGTACTATAACATATTAACTTATTGCTATCCTGACATTTTTAGTTTTAGGGAGATGCAGTCACCTTGGTGTGTATGGATTAGGCAAGAAATCTGGCAACATCTCTGAGAAAGCTTGTGGGCAAGATGAAGAAACATAGACTGGATGTAAAGAAAGCTGACTGCATTGATAGTGCAAATGACTAAGCTGAAGAACAGCTGTAACACAATGGTGGAGTAGAAGGGCATGTGCTAATCTTCTCCTGTGAGAAGACCTAAATCAGAAACTAGTTGTTGAACACAAATATATGACACTGAAAGATGAGCATCCCAGGTCAGCAGGTGTCCAATATGCTACTGGGGAGGGGCAGAGAAATAGAACCAGAAAGAATGAAGTGGATAGGGCAAAATGGAAATGATGCTTGGTTTGGATATGTCTGTTGGTGAAAATAAACTCTGTTGCTATAAAGAACAATATTGCATAGGAACCCGAAATGTAACATCCATGAATTAAGGTAAATTGAACATGGTCAATCAGGAGATGGCAAGAGTGAACACTGACATTTTAGGAGTCACTGAACTAAAATGGACAGGAATGGGCAAATTTAATTCACATGACCATTATATCTACTACTGTGGGTAAGAATCCTGTGAAAGAAATGGAGTAACCTTCATAGTCAACAAGAGTGCAAAACACAGTACTTGGGTACAATCTCATAAACGACAGAATGATCGTGGTTAATTTCCAAGGCAAACCATTCAACATCACAGTAATCTGAGTCTATTCCCCAACCACTAATCCCAAGGAAGCTAAAGTGGAAGAGTTCTAGGAAGACCTGCAATACCTTCTAGAACTTACACCAAAGGAAAAAAAAAATCCTTTTCATCATAGGGAACTGTAACGCAAAAGTAGGAAGTCAAGAGATATCTGGAATGACAGGAAAGTTTGGCTTTGGAATACAAAATGAAATAAGGCAAAGACTAACAGAGTTTTGCCAAGAGAATGCACTGGTCATAGCAAACACACTCTTCCAACAATGCAAGAGATGACCCTACACCTGGATATCACCAGCTGGTGAATACTGAATTCAGATTGATTGATACTCTGTGCAGCCAAAGATGGAGAAGCCATATACAGTCAGCAATAAGAAGACCTGGAGCTGACTGTGGCTAAACTATTTACTGCAAAATTCAGGATTAAATTGAAGAAAGTAAGGAAAACCACTAGGCCATTAAGGTATGACCTAAATAAAATCTCTTATGATTATACAGTGGAGAAGACAAATAGATTAAAGGAATTAGATCTGATAGACAGATTGCCTAAAGAACTATGGACTATAACACTGTACAGCAGGTTATGGCCAAAACCATCCACAAGAAGAAGAAATGCAACAAGGCAAAGCGGTTGTCCTGGGAGGTCTTGTTAATATCTGAGAAAATAAGTGAAAGGCAGAGGAGAAAACAAAAGATATATCCATCTGAATCCAGAGTTCCACAGAATAGCAAGACTATCACAATGGTGTGATCACTCACCTAGAGCCAGACATCCTGGAATGCGAAGTCAAGCGGGCCTTATGAGGCATTACTACAAACAAAGCTAGTGGAGCTGATAGAATTCCAGCTGAGCTATTTGAAATCCTGAAAGATGATGCTGTGAAAGTGCTGCACTCAATATGCCAGAAAATTTAGAAAACTCAGCAGTGGCCACAGGAATGGAAAAGGTCAATTTTCATTCTAATCCCGAAGAAGGGCGATGCCAAAGAATGTTAAAACTACCACACAAATACACTCATATCACATACTAGAAAGGTAATGCTCAAAATCCTTCAAGCGTGGCTTCAGCAGTATGTGAACCAAGAACTTCCAGATGTACAAGATGGATTTAGAAAAGGCAGATGAATGAGAGATCAAATTGCCAACATCCATTGGATCATAGAAACAGCAAGGGAATTCCAGCAAAACATCTACTTTGCTTCATTGACTACACTAAAGTCTTTGATTGTGTGGACAACAACAAAGTGGCAAATTCTTAAAAATATGGGAATAACAGGCTGCCTTGCCTGTCTTCTGAGAAACCTGCATGGAGGTCAAGAGGCAGCAGTTAACCATACATGGAAGAACAAATTGGTTCAAAATTGGGAAAGGTATACATCAAGGCTGGATATTGTTTCCCTGCTTATTTAACTTACTCTGCTTATTTAACTTATATATAGAGTACATCATGTGAAACGCTGAACTGGATTAATCAGAAGCTACAATCAAGATTGCCAGAAGAAATATCAATAACCTCAGATATGCAGATAATACCACTCTAATGGCAGAAAGTGAAAAGGAACTACAGAGCCTCTTGATAACAGTGAAAGAGGAGACTGAAAAAGCTGGCTTAAAACTCGACATTCTAAAAACTAAATCATGGCTTCTGGCCCCATCATTTCATGGCAAACAGATGAGTAAAAAATGGAAATAATGACAGAAATTGTCTTCTTGGTCTCCAACATCACTGCAGATGGTGACTACAGCCTTGAAATTAAATGACATTTGCTTCTTAGAAGAAAAGCTATGACAAACATAGATAGCATATTAAAAAACAAGGACATCACTTTGCCAACAAAGTTCTGTATAGCCAAGGGTATGGATTTTTCCAGTAGTTCATGTACAGATGTGAAAATAGGACCATAAAGAAGTCTGAGAACTAAAGACTTGATACTTTCAAATTGTAGTGCTGAAGGAGATTTTTGTGGGTCCCTTGCACAGCAAGGGACCAAACTAATCAATCCTAAAGGAAATCAACCTGAAAATTCACTGGGAGGGCTGATCTTAAAGCTGAAGCTCCAATACCTTGGCCACCTGATGGAAAGAGCTGAATCATTGGAAAAGACCCTGATGCTGGGAAAGACTGAGGCAAAGGAGGAGAAGGAAACAGCAGAGAATGAGATAGTTGGATGGCATCACTGACACAATGGATATGAGTTTGAGAAAATTCTGGGAGATAATGAATGACAGGGAAGCCTGGTGTGCTGCAGTCCATGGGGTCATAAAGAGTCAAACATGACTTGACAACTGAAGATCAACAACAAGCTGAAAGTCTAACTAAGGGGCAATACCAATGTCAGACTGCGGGGAGTAGCTATAAGACTTATGAAAATTCTGTTCTCAATATATTAATTAGTAGATATTGTCTTTATTAATTATTTATTAGGAACAAACACTATTCCTTATGAAATTTGATGAAAATTATGCTATAAGTGATTTTCAAAATGCAAAAGATCAAAGTCTGGTTTCACAAAGGTCTCAATAGGCTTATATGATCATCCAAATAAATTAAAATAAAATATCTAAGGCCTCAGGATTTAACACCAAAATATTTCATTTGTTTGAAAACTTATAAAATAGCATTATGACACTATCAGACTTTGCTATCTGATATTTCCCTTCAATTCCCATTTTTTTTCTTCCAGATATCCTTGACCTTCATGAGTTAAGCATGGTTTTAAGAAAATGTATTAGAATCACCGCAGTAATTACAATATGTTGCTGAATATTTCCTGTTCATCTGTCTTATCTGTCATTTTGTGTTTTTATCTTCTATAAGCTTGTCAATTATATATATTTTCTAATTTATTTATTTTAATTGGAGGCTAATTACTTTACAATATTGTATTGGTTTTACCATACATCAACATGAATACACCACGGGTGTACACGTGTTCCCCAGCTTGAAACCCCCTCCCAATTCCCTCCCTATACCATCCCTCTGGGTCATCCCAGTACACCAGCCCCAAGTATCCTGTATCCTGCATTGAACCTGGACTGGCAATTCATTTCTAATATGATATTATACATGTTTCAATGCCATTCTCCCAAATCCCTCTACTCTCTCCCTCTCCCACAGAGTCCAAAAGACTGTTCCATACATCCTTGTCTCTTTTGCTGTCTCACATACAGGGTTATCGTTACCATCTTTCTAAATTCCATATATATATGCATTAGTATACTGTATTGGTGTTTTTCTTTCTGGCTTATCTCACTCTGTATAATAGGCTCCAGTTTCATCCACCTCATTAGAACTGATTCAAATGTATTCTTTTTAATGGCTGAGTAATACTCCATTGTGTATATGTACCACCGCTTTCTTATCCAGTCATCTGCTGATGGACATCTAGGTTGCTTCCATGTCCTGGCTATTATAAACAGTGCTGCGATGAACATTGGGGTACACGTGTCTCTTTCCCTTCTGGTTTCCTCCGTGTGTATGCCCAGCAGTGGGATTGCTGGATCATAAGGCAGTTCTATTTCCAGTTTTTTAAGGAATCTCCACACTGTTCTCCATAGTGGCTGTACTAGTTTGCATTCCCACCAACAGTGTAAGAGGGTTCCCTTTTCTCCACACCCTCTCCAGCATTTATTGCTTGTAGACTTTTGGATAGCAGCCATTCTGACTGGTGTGAAATGGTACCTCATAGTGGTTTTGATTTGCATTTCTCTGATAATGAGTGATGTTGAGCATCTTTTCATGTGTTTGTTAGCCATCTGTATGTCTTCTTTGGAGAAGTGTCTGTTTAGTTCTTTGGCCCATTTTTTGATTGGGTCATTTATTTTTCTGGAATTGAGCTGTAGGAGTTGCTTGTATATTTTTGAGATTAGTTGTTTGTCAGTTGCTTCATTTGCTATTATTTTCTCCCATTCTGAAGGCTGTCTTTTCACCTTGTTTACAGTTTCCTTTGTTGTGCAGAAGCTTTTAATTTTAATTAGGTTCAATTTGTTTATTTTTGCTTTTATTTCCAATATTCTGGGAGGTGGGTCATAGAGGATCCTGCTGTGATATATGTCGGAGAGTGTTTTGCCTATGTTATCCTCTAGGAGTTTTATAGTGTCTGGTCTTACGTTTAGATCTTTAATCCATTTTGAGTTTATTTTTGTGTATGGTGTTAGAAAGTGTTCTAGTTTCATTCTTTTACAAGTGGTTGACCAGTTTTCCCAGCACCACTTGTTAAAGAGATTGTCTTTTCTCCATTGTATACTCTTGCCTCCTTTGTCAAAGATAAGGTGTCCATATGTGCATAGATTTGTCTCTGGGCTTTCTATTTTGTTCCATTGATCTATATTTCTGTCTTTGTGCCAGTACCATACTGTCTTGATGACTGTGGCTTTGTAGTAGAGCCTGCAGTAAGGCAGGTTGATTCCTCCAGCTCCATTCTTCTTTCTCAAGATTACTTTGGCTATTCGAGGTTTTTTGTATTTCCATACAAATTGTGAAATTATTTGTTCTAGCTCTGTGAAAAATACCGTTGGTAGCTTGATAGGGATTACATTGACTCTATAGATTGCTTTGGGTAGTATATTCATTTTCACTATATCGATTCTTCTGATCCATGAACATGGTATATTTCTCCATCTATTAGTGTACTCTTTGATTTCTTTCACCAGTGTTTTATAGTTTTCTATATATAGGTCTTTAGTTTCTTTAGGTAGATATATTCCTAAGTATTTTATTCTTTTCTTTGCAATGGTGAATGGAATTGTTTCCTTAATTTCTCTTTTTATTTTCTCATTATTAGTGTATAGGAATGCAAGGGATTTCCATGTGTTGATTTTATATCCTGCAACTTTACTATATTCATGGATTAGCTCTAGTAATTTTCTGGTGGAGTCTTTAGGGTTTTCTATGTAGAGGATCATGTCATCTGCAAACACTGAGAGTTTTACTTCTTCTTTTCCAATTTGGATTCCTTGTATTTCTTTTTCTGCTCTGATTGCTCTGGCCAAAACTTCCAAAACTATGTTGAATAGTAGTGGTGAAAGTGGGCACCCTTGTCTTGTTCCTGACTTTAGGGGAAATGCTTTCAATTTTTCACCATTGAGGATAATGTTTGCTATGGGTTTGTCATATATAGCTTTTACTATGTTGAGGTATGTTCCTTCTATTCCTGCTTTCTGGAGAGTTTTTATCATAAATGGATGTTGAATTTTGTCAAAGGCTTTCTCGGCATCTATTGAGATAATCATATGGCTTTTATTTTTCAATTTGTTAATGTGATGTATTACATTGATTGATTTGCAGATATTGAAGAATCTTTACATCCCTGGGATAAAGCCCACTTGGTCATGGTGTATGATCTTTTTATTTATTTTTTTTTTTTTAATTTTATTTTATTTTTAAACTTTACATAATTGTATTAGTTTTGCCAAATATCAAAATGAATCCGCCACAGGTATACATGTGTTCCCCATCCTGAACCCTCCTCCCTCCACCCTCCCCATACCATCCCTCTGGGTCGTCCCAGTGCACTAGCCCCAAGCATCCAGTATCGTGCATCGAACCTGGACTGGCAACTCGTTTCTTACATGATATTTTACATGTTACAATGTCATTCTCCCAAATCTTCCCACCCTCTCCCTCTCCCACAGAGTCCATAAGACTGTTCTATACATCAGTGTCTCTTTTGCTGTCTCGTACACAGGGTTATTGTTACCATCTTTCTTGTTGGATTCTTACTGCTAGAATTTTGTTGAGGATTTTTGCATCTATGTTCATCAGTGATATTGGCCTGTAGTTTTCTTTTTTTCATGGCATCTTTGTCAGATTTTGGTATTAGGGTGATGGTGGCCTCATAGAATGAATTTGGAAGTTTACCTTCCTCTGCAAGTTTCTGGAAGAGTTTGAGTAGGATAGGTGTTAGCTCTTCTCTAAATTTTTGGTAGAATTCAGCTGTGAAGCCGTCTGGACCTGGGCTTTTGTTTGCTAGATGATATCTGTGCTTGTGATGGGTCTGTTAAGATTTTCTATTTCTTCCTGGCTCAGTTTTGGAAAGTTGTACTTTTCCAAGAATTTGTCCATTTCTTCCAAGTTGTCCATTTTATTGGCCTATAATTGCTGATAGTAATCTCTTATGATCCTTTGTATTTCTGTGTTGTCTGTTGTGATCTCTCCATTTTCATTTCTAATTTTATTGATTTGATTTTTCTCCCTTTGTTTCTTGATGAGTCTGTCAATTTTATTTATCATTTCAAAGAACCAGCTTTTGGCTTTGTTGACTTTTGCTATGGTCTCTTTTGTTTCTTTTGCATTTATTTCTGCCCTAATTTTTAAGATTTCTTTCCTTCTACTAACCCTGGGGTTCTTCATTTCTTCCCTTTCTAGTTGCTTTAGGTGTAGAGTTAGGTTAAATATTTGACTTTTTTCTTGTTTCTTGAGGTATGCCTGTATTGCTATGAACTTTCCCCTTAGCAGTGCTTTTACAGTGTCCCACAGGTTTTGGGTTGTCGTGTTTTCATTTTCATTCATTTCTGTGCATATTTTGATTTCTTCTGTGATTTGGGATTATTCAGCAGCGTGTTGTTCAGCCTCCATATGTTGGAATTTTTAATAGTTTTTCTTCTGTAATTGAGATCTAATCTTACTTCATTGTGGTCAGAAAAGATCCTTGGGATGATTTCAATTTTTTTGAATTTTCTAAGGCTAGTTTTATGGCCCAGGATGTGATCTATCCTGGAGAAGGTTCCGTGCGTGCTTGAGAAAAAGGTGAAATTCATATTTTTGGGGTGAAATGTCCTATAAATATCAATTAGGTCTAACAGGTCCATTGTATCATTTAAAGTTTGTGTTTCCTTATTAATTTTCTGTTTTGTTGATCTATCTATAGGTGAGTGGGGTATTAAAGTCTCCCACTATTATTGTGTTATTCTTAATTTCCCCTTTCATACTTGTTAGCATTTGTCTTACATATTGTGTTGCTCCTATGTGTCAATTATATTTTTCATTCAGAATTTCTTGATAAGATTAGAGAGTCTCTGTCTGGATCTACTCAAAGATTTTGGATAAACCAGAGCTTGTAGTATTCTAAATTAAATCAAGGTCCTTCATTTTCAGACTAACAGAATGTGAATGTCATGTGCAACAATGTTTCAAAGAGCCTCCACCCCCTTTGTTTTATACCAGTGTCTGAAGAAACTGAATCTGTCATTGAGCAATAGAAATAAATGTACTTGTGATTCTTGATGCTTTATTTTCAGACTATAAAGTCAAATTGGTGGAAGAAGGGTGACAGGAATGAACATCAATACATTTTCAAAATTATATCATTGGTCCTTTCCACATAAATTTGAGAAACAATCCTTATACAGGTACTTAGGTATGCATATTGTTTTCTAGAGAATTCTAAGGGCCAGTCCTGTTTTTGTCACTGAGTTTCTTTTTGATCTTGGGAAATCAGGTTAATCTTTCAGGACTTCAGTTACTTTATCTACTAAACAGGTAAGATATCTTCCTCAGAGCACTTTTATTGGGAAAAGTAAATGCACACAAAGCACGTAGCATATTGTCTGCCTGAATGACTTGATAAATGCTCATTTTCTTCCCAAATCTGAACTGATGATATATTTAGCAGACTATGTACTTGAGTTTCCTAAAACCATAGGCCTTAAATATCATTTTAAAGAAGGAATCATGAATATCACACTTATATTTGACTTGGTTTGTGGTATTTGGACAAAACAAGAAAAAGCATCTTTATTTTCTTTAAACCTGATCATGAAAAACGAGCTCTGTACAGGCATAAGCCTCCTAAAGCCAGTGTTTCATTTATTTTCTATGTTTACAATTTTCAGAAAGCTTAATCTACGTAATATGTTCAAGATCCAAAAGATTCTTTAAAAAATACATGGCATAAATATGTAGTGCAGGTTTGGGATGTGTTATGATGAACACCAGAGAGTGTTCTCTCTGATTAGGAATAGTGTTTTTTATCTGGAGTGACATCAGGTGACACCGTGAATGTTATTTTTAAACCATTGGATGTGCTTGTTGTTCCAACTGCACAGGCACCTGGTGAAATATGCAGCTGAGGGGACTTGGCAATGTTAAAATAAGTGAATCAGAGATTATTTTTAATTTCAAATGCTATAATCACCTGTATTTAATATTAGCCATATTTAGACAAGCTGCCTGTCTCCACTTAAATGTATCCTCTTTACTTCTGTCATTCTGCAAGTCAACATTTTAACTGCTTTCTTTCAATATGTAGATTTACCTTCTCCCATGGCTGAGTTGTCATTAAAACTGTCACAAACTAATTATTTATGTATACCTATTTATTATTAAACCAGTAAAATCTTCACCCCCACTGACAGCCTTTCTCTCAGGTCACCTTGTGAGCCAAACTTTGCATTTTTCAATCCACCGTTGGTTTCCCTTCCATCTGTGTGTATATTAAAGCTGCTCTAGGTTCCTTATGGCAGCTTATCTAAGTCATACACCTTCCAGTATTGCTATCCTTTTGTTATAGTCTTACCATTGTACTTTATTAAAACATTTCTACTAACAGCACATAAAAGGGTGTTATAACAAAATATCCTTAAATCATAAAATTAAATTTGAGTTTTGAAATATCTGTGAATTGACCTAGAACCTGGAAAATTTAAGTCATACATAGAAGCAAAACTCAAAACTCAAGCATTTCAATAATGTGAAAAGTACAAGGCAAATCACTATTTTTGAGATGCTAATATTTAGTGCCTTTGGGTGACATTTGAGTCATCATACCATGTTAGAGTAAAGACTTTATATAAGGCATTATGTGTTAGGCATTGTCAGGGAAGCAAGAATAAAACAAAACAAAACAAAAAACAAGAGAGAAACAAACAAACAAAAAACAGCCTTTACTCTTACAAGGGACTTAGAGTCTATTAGAGGATTTGCTTGTGCATCTAAGTAGAATAAAGGTTAATGATAATAATAGTAAAATAAATACATAAAACAAAGCGAGGGGAGGAGGATAGAGATTTTTTCAGTCCTGATTTTTTAAAGTCCTTTGAAGAGATATAGTTTATTTACTTGGAAGGGTGAGCTTACTAATAACTACAATAAACCAAATGGTCAAACTGAATTAGATTCAAATTAAAATTTGGTTGTTATTCTCATTTTGAAGAGACTCTATAATTCATACTCTTAACTGAACTTAAATATCTTTATTTCTTTTTCATCTACTTTAAATCATATTCCTTATTCTTTTTCAGTGTCCATTAAGTGAGTAAGATACACTGATTAGTAGAAACATTTAGATATATGTTATAATCTTGAATTTTGAATGATGATCTTGAACTTTAGGATTGATGGCTGCTAAAAGAATAGTAGTGAAGTTTGGAATTTTCTGGGAAGAATGATTATACTACAGGGTTGATATAAAATAAAACAGATAGACATATGAAAAAATTCTAGATATGAAACATGTGTATCTAAAATATAATGTTTTACTAAAATAAAAATATAAATCTTATAAAAGGTCATATCAGTTGCCCAAGATATAAAACAGAAACAACTCTAAAAATGAAAATTAATATTCAGAGGAAGAAGCAAATAACCAGAGATGGCCCATTCATTTACTCACATCCTGAGAGATTTGCAACAGACAGTTTGGATTGATATCATTGGGGATAAAAAGACTTACCCTTCACAAAGGAAATGAGAACCAACATTTATCATTCTGAAAAAAGGTCATGTGCTTACTTCAAAACATGTTCTATCCAAATATTTAAACATATGACTTGAAACCTCTCAAATAACTTGCTATTGTTTAATAGTAAAATAATTACTTGTAAGCAACATGTGTGTGTCTGTATCTGTGTATGTGTTTGTGCATTTTTTAAGTGACTGATTTTGCCTAGTAAACTCTTTTCTTTAATATCATTTCTTTGTAGGGTCTTAAATATCATTTTCCTAAATGAGGTCAAGATAGTAATCAGATTCTATTTCAAATATTATGATTGTGAAGCTAATTAAAAATACTTCCAATCCAAGGTCTTTCTTTTTCTTAGCAATTTAGTATTATTTGTAATCTTCAATATTTTACTTGTTTATAAAATCTAAAATATATAAACTGTCACTTTTACATAAAATCAAAGCAGATATAAAATAGATGCTAGTGATAAAGAATCTGCCTACCAATGCAGGAGATGCAAGAGACATGGGGTTGATCCCTGGATAGGAAAGATCCCCTGGAGAAGGAAATCACAGCCTTCCCTAGTATTCTTGTCTGGAAAATCTTGTGGACAGAGAAGGCTGGTGGGCTTCAGCGCAGTGGGTTGCAAAGAGTCTGTCATGGCTGAGCAGCATAAAGTTAAATTGAACATTGATAACAGAAAAAAAAAAAGGAAAAAGCTTAGCTTTTGAAGAAAATCATAACTAATTTTTTATGACAGGCTGAAAAAAAGTCACTTAAATCAGTTTATAAAATGACCTAAATTCTTCTCCTGACATTTGATTGTATGATTTGACAAGTTAAAATTTCATTGTAATAAAATAATGACTTCGGAGATCAAATATTCCAATGTCTGTTTTGAAAGATGAGTAAAATTAGGTTAAAAAATTAAATTTTACCATAAGTAACAATCAGCTCAGTTCAGTTGCTCGGTCGTGTCCGACTCTTTGTGACCCCATGAATTGCAGAATGCCAGGTCTCCCTGTACATCACCAACTCCCGGAGTTTACTCAAACTCATGTGCATCGAGTTGGTGATGCCATCCAGCCATCTCATCCTCTGTTGTCCCCTTCTCCAGCCCCCAATCCCTCCCAGCATCAGGGTCTTTTCCAATGAGTCAACTCTTCACATGAGGTGGCCAAAGTATTGGAGTTTCAGCTTCAACATCAGTCCTTCCAAAGAACAAACCAGGACATCTCCTTTAGGATGTACTGGTTGGATCTCCTTGCAGTTCAAAGGACTCTCAAGAGTCTTCTCCAACACCACAGTTCAAAAGCATCTATTCTTTGATGCTCAGCTTTCTTCACAGTCCAACTCTCACATTCATACACAATCACTGGAAAAACCATAGCCTTGACTAGACGGACATTTGTTGGCAAAGTAATGTCTCTGCTTTTCAATATGCTATCTAGGTTGGTCATAACCTTCCTTCCAAGGAGTAAGTGTCTTTTAATTTCATGGCTGCAATCACCATCTGCAGTGATTTTGGAGCCCCAAAAAATAAAGTCTGACACTGTTTCCCCATCTTTTTGCCATGAAGTGATAGGACCAGATGCCATGATCTTAGTTTTCTGAATGTGGAGCTTTAAGCCAACTTTCCACTCTCCTCTTTCACTTTCATCAAGACTTTTTACTTCCTATTCACTTTCTGACATAAGGGTGGTGTCATCTGCATATCTGAGGTTATTGATATTTCTCCTGGCAATCTTGATTCCAGCTTGTGCTTCCTCCAGCCCAGCGTTTCTCATGATTTACTCTGCATATAAGTTAAATAAGCAGGGTGACAATATACAGCCTTGACATACTCCTTTTCCTATTTGGAAGCAATCTGTTGTTTAATGTCCAGTTCTAACTGTTGCTTCCTGACCTGCATATAGGTTTCTCAAGAGGCAAGTCAGGTGGTCTGGTATTCCCATCTCTTTCAGAATTTTCCACAGTTTATTGTGATCCACACAGTCAAAGGCTTTGGCATAGTCAGTAAAGCCCACACCCAAGGAGCGGCAGCTGCGTGGGCGCAGGAGGGCCTAGAGGAGATACTCCATGTTCAAGTTCAGGAGGGGTGGCCATGAGGAGATATCCCTCGTCCAAGGTAAGGAGCAGCGGCAGTGCTTTGCTGAGCAGCCGTGAAGAGATACCCCACGTCCAAGGTAAGAGAAAGCCAAGTATGACCGTAGGTGTTGCGAGAGGGCATCAGAGGGCAGACACACTGAAACCATAATCACAGAAATCTGGTCAATCTGATCACACAGACCACAGCCTTGTCTAATTTAATGAAACTAAGCCATGCCGTGTGGGGCTATCCAAGACCGGAGGGTCATGGAGAGGTCTGACAGAATGTGGTCCACTGGAGAAGGGAATAGCAAACCACTTCAGTATTCTTGCCTTGAGAACCCCATGAACAGTATGAAAAGGCAAAAAGGCAGGACACTGAAAGATGAACTCCCCAGGTTGGTAGGTGTCCAATATGTTACTGGAGATCAGTGGAGAAATAACTCCAGAAAGAATGAAAGGATGGAACCAAAGCAAAAACAACACCCAGTTGTGGATGGGACTTGTGATAGAAGCAAGATTTTAAGTAACAATAAAACTGAACAAATCTGGATGACAGGAAAGTACCCAACCTGGAAAATAGATTATATAAATAAATATATATAATAAAATAAATTATATAATATATAAATTATATATTATAAATATATATATTTAAATTCTTAAAATCCAGAATTCTTTGAAGACAAAACATTGAGATTCCAGAGTTTTGTTTCATTGTGTTTTTCTGGTCTTCATAAAGTAGTTTTGTCGTTGTCATTGTTTATTTTAGGTTTTTTTCAATAATCTTAAACTACTTCTCAAAGAAAAATTAAACATGATGAAAACTAAAGGTCACAGGAATCACAAGATTTGTTCAAATAAGTGAAGGGGATACCCCGGGTTCAATATTCAAAAGATTACCTTGAGTTCAAAATCAAATTTTAATACAGTGTGTTGCTCAACCTCTATCTTTTCTTTATAAATATGAGAAGTATCACATATATTTTAATTGGGAAATAAAAAATTTCTCTATAATATTTTATTGGCATAATGTTATTTTTATAAGTTATCTATCAGTTCAGTTCAGTTCAGTTGCTCAGTTGTGTCCAACTCTTTGCGACCCCATGAAATACAGAATGCCAGGCCTCCCTGGCTCCCAGGCACCAACTCCTGGAGTTTACCCAAACTCATGTCCATTGAATCAGTGATGCCATCCAACCATCTCATCCTCTGTCATCTCCTTCTCCTCCGTCCCCTAATCCCTCGCAGCATCAGTGTCTTTTCAAATGAGTCAGCTCTTCCCATCAGGTGGCCAAAGTATTGCAGTTTCAGCTTCTATGTCAGTCCTTCCAATGAACACCCAGGACTGATTTCCTTTAGGATGAACTCGTTAGATCTCCTTGCAGTCCAAAAACTCTCAAGAGTCTTCTTCAACACTACAGTTCAAAAGCATCAATTCTTCTGTGCTCAGCTTTCTTTATAGTCCAACTCTCACATGCATACGTGACTACCGAAAAAACCATAGCCTTGACTAGATGGACCTTTGTTGACAAAGTAATGTTAACAAAGCTTTTTAATATGCTGTCTAGGTTGGTCATAACTTTCCTTCCAAGGAGTAAGTGTCTTTTAATTTCATGGCTGCAATCACCATCTGCAGTGATTTTGGAGCCCCCCCAAAAAAAGTCAGCCACTGTTTCCACTGTTTCCCCATCTATTTCCAACGAAGTGATGGGACCAGATGCCATGATGTTCATTTTCTGAATGTTAAGCTTTAAGCCAACTTTTTCACTCTCCTCTTTCACTTTCATCAAGAGGCTGTTTAGTTCTTCTTCACTTTCTGCCATAAGGGTGGTGTCATCTGCATATTGGAGGTTATTGATATTTCTCCCGGCAATCTTGATTCCAGCTTGTGCTTCCTCCAGCCCAACGTTTCTCATGATGTACTCTGCATAGAAGTTAAATAAGCAGGGTGACAATATACAGCCTTGACGTCCTCCTTTTCCTATTTGGAACCAGTCTGTTGCTCCCTGTCCTGTTCTAACTGTTGCTTCCTGACCTGCATACAGGTTTCTCAAGAGGCAGGTCAAGTGGTCTGGTATTCCCATCTCTTTCAGAATCTTCCACAGTTTATTGTGATTCACACAATAATAATTTATCTATAATCCAGCTTATTTATTATTCTATTCAAAAGTTGTATTTTCTTTCTAAACAGAATTTCGTGTCTAGTTCTAAAATGATGAAATTATTTCTTTATTACATATTTTAAAACCTCCAAATCTCAGTGGAAAAATATTAATGTGTACTTCCACGTGGATATTTTGCAAATACACAGAAAGCTTCTATAGAAAACTCTAACAGAAATAGCATTATATAAACATTTGTAGTAATGTTCATTTATGGACATAGGGTTAAATTCTGCTTCAAAATGCAGGGAGATCAGAAAGTTAAAAAAAATAATTAGCACATGATTCAATTCTGGAAGTGACAATGATGACAGGCTTTTTATAAACTACAGTTAAAATGGAACATTCAAAGTGATACATTTATGTTCTCTGAAAGATCTATGATTTTGGTCATGAGATACATTGGTTTTTTAGTGTAAAATCATTTATTGAAAATTTTAATTTTATTTTCAAAAGTTATTTCTGTCATTGCTTTAACCTTACTGTATTTCTTAATTTAAATAGCCTTATCTTTCTTCTGCCAAAAGAAAAGTCTTAGTTCTAATTCTTTCATGGTGCTTTTAAATTTTTGTTGAACTCTGAAGATATTAGGAGAAAATTTCCTATGCATGTACATAGTCAAAATTCCTAGCACAGTATCATGCACAGGGACTTGATTTGTGTATTAAGTTATCGATATTGGTTCAATTTGGTGCCACGAAAATTGTTTGAGCATTGTGCTAGAAGTTGTGGGGAACTTTTTAGAAACCTAATTTTAGTCAAAGAGGAGGTCAGAAAGTTAAAAAAATAAATAATTAGATCACGATGAAATTTTGGAAGAGACATAAAGTATACAAATATAGACAGAAAGTAATTAATTTTTCTGTGGTGGTAAGACAGAGCTTCATGGAAGAAAAAAAAAAAAAAAAAACTTAAGTTTTAAAGGCAAAATAAGATGTCTGTGCTTCCCTGGTAGCTCAGTTGGTAAACAATCTGGCCTACAATGCAGGAGACCGAGGTTCGATCCCTGGGTGGGGATGAACCCCTGGAGAAGGAAATGGCAACCCACTTCAATATTCTTTGTGGAAAATTTCATGGACAGAGAAGCCTGGCAGTCTTCAGTCCATGGGGTTGCTAAGAGCTAGACACACTTAGCGACTAAATCACTATTGTACTGTCACTATTATGGAAAGAAAAAAAAATTAATGGTTCCATATTACTGCAGAGTAAACTGTGACTTGTAGAGTGGCAAGGTGCATATTATTAATCAGCAAACAAACAACGACTTCTTTCATTTCTACAATAGTTGAGCATTGAATCAATAAAATAAAAAGTTATAAAAGATACAACAAATGTAAATCAATTTCCTAAAATATCTGTTACAACATGTTCATATTGAATGTCAAAAACCTGAGAGTTGCGATTTTATGAAGTTTTATAAAATTTTATAAAGTTATAAAGCTTTTACGTTAACAAATGAAAATTTTGTTATTCTTAAACCTATGATAAAACCATACAAGATAAAGATTTTGCTCATTTTAGCCCTAATGAAATTATCACTTTTCATTAAAAAGAAAAACAATTATTGAAGATTTTATTGTCAAATTTCAGGGAGAGTATCAAAACTTCTTATAGAAGTTTATAATTTTATAAGCATTATCCTTTTGCTCATTATTCATCAAGTCTGCTATTAAATTAAAATTGGAAAAATATGTTTTAAATAGCCTGTAAAATATATTTTTATTGACACCTTCAAATAACTAGGAGGAATGGTATTTGTTTAACAGACTAAAGATCTAAACTAATCAATGCAGCCAGTAATTTACAGAACCCACTTTACTTGGTAGAGCTAACAAGGATGATCACATTAATCATTCTTATCCAACAGATGAAACTTTCTAGTATAAAACATGCTATGAGAGAAAAATGTGTAAAAACTTGGTTAAATGTATTTCCAGAATCACTTATATGTGGATTCCCCAAAAAAGAGTACAAATGAATTTACCTACAAAACGTAAATAGAATTATATATGTATAAGATGAATTTAGGAGAAAGAAATTGTACCCCACTCCAGTATTCTTGCCTGGAGAATCTCAAAGATAGAGGAGCCTGGAGGACTACAGTCCATGGGGTTGCAAAGAGTCAGACATGACCGAGCGACTAAACACACATGCAAAACAAATTTATGGTTACGAGGGAGTAAGCGGGGATAGGGATAAATTGGAAGATCAGAATTGATGTATACCCACTACTATATATAAAATAGACAACTAAAAAGCACCTACAGTATGGCACAGGAAACTCTATTCAGTAATCTGTAGTGGCCAATAGGAGAAAAGAATCTATAAAAGAGTGGATTTATGTGTATGTGTATATATACATATAACTGATTCATTTTGCTGTGTAGCAGAAAGTAACACAGCATTGTAAATCAAATATAGTCTGGTAAATTGTTCTAAATCATTACTTATTATTTATTTATCACAGGGCTATTGATAAGAAACATCTTATATAATTGCTTTCATGTGATGTAAGAACATATACATTTGTATTAAAATAGTAAAAATGGCTAAGAATAACATACCTTTTAAGATATTTAGATTCAAAGTGGCTGTGAATTTTAAATGATTAGATATTCCCCTATATAATAAAACTTGCTAAAGGAACTTCAATCACTAGAAATGCCACACAACCTTTGCATATTCTGGACTCTTTACATACTCTGGACATGTTCTGGACTCTTTACAGAATCTACATTGCCCATAACATCTGGATTTGTAAAAATCCAATACAGAGATTTGTACCTCACTATGCAGTTGAGCATGAACACCACTTATGTCGTCTCTAATTCTTCAGTTGATTTCTTTGCTTCATCAATCTCCTATGTGGAGTATTATTTTGATATGACTGTCACTACTGTATCTCAGTATATGTCATAAGAGTCAGTAATTATTTGTTGACTGTTCTCTTTTAGAAAGACTTTCAGAACCACTGTACTTGGCACAAGTGAGATGCACCTCTTGTCCTTAATTCTAAACATTCTTCATTGACTCAAACTTCTTCATTCTCAAACCAGAATGTGAGCTCCAATTCTTTTTAACCCTGTGTCACATGTTACTAGCATCTGGTAAATAATAGGTGCTCCAGATGTTCCCTTAAATGAGTGAAAATATTTTTCCAAAAAGAGTCACTAAGGGGATTTCATTAAAAATTAACACTTTTGCATACCAACTATTATTTCTTTCATATCTATGAATTTTTATACTTTCCTCAACAAATCTTCAAGGTGGGCCATATTCATTTCTATTTTACAAATCAGAAAGTTGAGTTTCCAAGCAGTTAGAAACTAGCTTACAATCATATATATTAGCTAAAGACTTCACATGGATCTTTCCACTGTTTTCAATTAATTCTAGAAAGAGCAATTAGGACATAAAAATAAATGTTTCTAATTACAAAATCAATTACTTGCATATATTTTCTGCAAAGTTAGCACTGACACATGCATTGTGCAATTTTATCTAAATAAAACATCCATTTAGTTGATAGTTAAGAGCTCATAAGTTGCATATATATAGATATATATATTTTTTTAAGAAGCACCTGAAGGGTAACTTTTTCTGTGTAGTGTCACTGTTTCTTTCAGTCTTCCTTTCAAATATTTTTTTTTTCCAAAAAGACTTTTATTGAGCCACAAATCACATATCAAACAATTCATTCATTTAAAGTGTACTATTCATCTGTGTCTCTTTTGCTGTCTCGCGTACAGGGTTATCGTTACCATCTTTCTAAATTCCATATATATGCGTTAGTATACTGTATTGGTGTTTTTCTTTCTGGCTTACTTCACTCTGTATAATAGGCTCCAGTTTCATCCACCTCATTAGAACTGATTCAAACGTATTCTTTTTAATGGCTGAGTAATACTCCACTGTGTATATGTACCACAGCTTTCTTATCCAGTCATCTGCTGATGGACATCTAGGTTGCTTCCATGTCCTGGCTATTATAAACCAACACAATATTCTAAAGTAATTAGCCTCCAATTAAAGTAAATAAATTAAAAAAATAAACTGTACTATTCAATGTTTATCTTAGTATTTTCACAGAATAGTACAACTGTCACCAAAATCAATGTTTTATTACATTTTTATTGTAGTATATTTGCTTTACATTGCTGGTCATTTTCTGCTATGCAGCAAAGTGAATCAGACATATGTATTTGATACATATATCCTTTTTGGATTTCGTTCCCATTGAGGTATCACCACAGAATGCCAAGTAGAGTTCCCTGTGCCAAATAGAGTAGGTTCTCATTAGTATCTATTTTATATATAGTAGTGTGTATATGTCAATCCCAGTCTTCCAATTCATATGGCTCCCACTAACACCCTGGTCAGAGAAGGCAATGGCACCCCACACCGGTACTCTTGCCTGGAAAATCCCATGGACGGAGGAGCCTGGTGGGCTGCAGTCCATGGGGTTGCTAGGAGTCGGACACAACTGAGCGACTTCTCTTTAACTTTTCACTTTCATGCATTGGAGAAGGAAATGGCAACCCACTCTAGTGTTCTTGCCTGGAGAATCCCAGGGACAGGGGAGCCTGGTGGGCTGCCGTCTATGGGGTCGCACAGAGTTGGACACGACTGCAGCACCCTGTATGTTATAACACCCTGGTATCCATATGTTTGTCCTCTACATCTGTGTCTCTATTTCTACCAGGAAAATAAAATTATCTATACCATTTTCTTAGATTCCAGATATCTGTGTTAATATACTATGTTTGCTTTTCAGTTTCTAATTTAAATATTTATATATCTCTAAATTGGGCCTTCCAGGACTGATTAGGTTTATTTCTCTCACTTGATCATGACAATCTTGATGTTAGGAATCTCAGGGACTTCTTAATGTATTCAATAAATTCTAAGCCTTTGTTAAGCCCTCTGTGTATTGTTAATTTATCAGAAAACATTATGGTTCAATTCCTTCATCACATCTGTAAGAGGTATGTGAATTCAATTCACCTGTTTGCTATGAACATATATAGTACTAGACATATGATCAACTAGTACTAGACATGTGATCAACAATTAGATATAGAGACCTGGAACCTGGGAAGGAGCCATGAATAAAGAGAGATTTGGGAGTTGGCTGTGCAGAGATAGTGCCTGGGTCTACTAGAATAGGCTGAGTCATCTTCACAGAAACACAGAGTGAGAAAAAAGGAGGTCCAAGGATGAAACCTTACACACCTGCATTTGAAGAGCCAGAAACTGAACCAGTAAAAAAAGATTAATCTAGAAAAAATATATATATACAGTCATTTTGGGGAGAGAAGCCAGCATAAATATGAGAAGTACTCAAAAAGAAATCTTCAGGGAGTTCCTGGTGGCATAGTGGTTAGGATTTGGTGTTTCCACCGCGGAGGCCTGAATTTGATCCCTGGCCAGGGGTGGGAGGGATCATCCTGCATGCCGCTGGTTGCGGCCAAAACACAAAAATAAATAAGAAGCTAGTAAAAAAAAAATATATATATAGTACTAGACACTGAGGGGAAGATATAATAAAAAACTTACATTTCAAAAATGTAAAAATTTTTAAGTCTAATAAAAATACATTTTTGAAATACCTAGTAAAAGTATTATTTTCTCTCTTCAAATTTGTCAGTTTCTGCCTATTATATTTTCTCTGCTTTGCATTGTCTCTTTGTTTTAGTCTATCCCTTTCTTTCTCATACACTCAGATACAGACACCCACAGATACACCACAGAATTAATTCAGATGATACTCTCTAGCCCCTTCTCCTTCCCACATTGTTAATCCACAGTGAGAAGATCCCAGCCATAATAGCACAAATTATAACATGAATGTAAGCAGCTATAATCACCACCTGCTTACTGTAGACCATTTAACATTTTATGCACACTCCAGTGCATATTGAAATTCTCATGAAAAAACCCCTGTAACATCGTAGTAATAAATGTAAGACAATATGACTCATAACAGGACAATGTATTGTAATGGATCAGTAAAGATCAAATAATGGAAAATATAAGAGAAGTTAAAGCCATAAATAGCTGCACTCTCACAGTGGAGGAAAATTAAGCACCTAGCAATTAAAGAAAAGTAAAGGCAACATTTAATTCGCATGACGAGAAATAAGTGAACTTATGCAGTCAAGGACAATAAGAGAATCAATACATTTTGTTGTTCACAGGTTATAGAACTGACTGGCAACTAGTGTTACATATATGTGTAAATACCTATTTAATAAAATGGCTAGCTGAAATTAAGATGTAAATCACAAGTTAACAAATTATTTTTAATCAAACTTCAAAATCACCTGTGAAAATTATTTTATTGTAGTTTGTCATATGATGTTAGAAAAGTGATACTGCTAATGTGAATTATGCCTGGTTTATGGCGTTATATTTAAGGAGAGGTATAGTTGTAACGCAAAAACAAAAAACAAAACATCCCAGGAACATTACTGTAAGCACATTAGAAAGGTAAATTAGGTTGTAAATAGTCACAGAAAGAGGGTATATGATGATATAAGAAAATAGGATATATCACTCCTACAGTGTGTATTAGGGTTTCCCATGCGGTGCAGTAGTAAAAAATCCATCTGCCAATGCAGGAGACATGAGTGACTCAGGTTTAATCCTGGTTCAACAAGATCCCATGGAATAGAAAATGGAAACCTGCTCCAGTATTCTTGCCTGGAAAATTCCAAGGACAGAGGCACCTGGCGGGATAAAGTCCATGGGGTCACAAGCAGTCAGATATAACTAAGCACACACGCACATGTGCACACACACACACACACACACACACACAGAGTGTGTACCAATGGGCATTTTAATGTTGCTAAAAATGCTATTCTGACAATTATTTTGAAAATGTGAAATGATATAGATTATAAATGTTTGTAAATACGCTAGGAAATCTAGAGTACCATTGCTTCTCTAAATACTGGAAGAGAATAATAATTATCAAATTTTTAATTTCTATGAACTAGGACAATTTTTTTCAACATATGTGTCCTGAGTACTAGTTTGTCCAAGGCTCTGTGCTAAATACTGGAGAGGATAAGCATAAAAGAGGAGCAAAATTAAATAAATCATAACATTAGCTGCATGCAACAAAATAGGCCAAGCCAAGACACCAGGGAAATGTTTACAGAAGTAAACACTGATGAGAATTTATAGGAAAACCATTGTCATCAGCAATGCAGCCTGCCCCAAGACAAAAGACTTCATACAGACGATGGATCTAAGATGTATTTATAGTAGCAATAGGCATTGCAGACAGTGTGAGCACTCACTTGGGTAGGTTACACTTTTAACTATATTAAACGTATGTCCTCCTAAGAGGCACTGTTCAAAAAAGTAGAATATAGGGCAGCACCATGATCAGAAGTAACCATTATAATCCTTGGAAAACATAACACCAGAGTTAGGTAATTCTCTTGAGCAGATTTATGTTGTTTACCCTGTACACACTGAATCCCTCAAACAGAAGTACCTCTCAAAAATCTCCAGTGTCAGGGTCTAAATGAATTAGAGGGAGCAGCACGGTGGAGTCAGACACACTTGGGCTGGAGTCATGGATGATATACTATCTGTATATTTTAAGACAAGAAACCTTATCCCTTGGAACTTTTATTTCTCTGTCTGTAAAATGGAGAAAACACACATGTAAGGTTGTCTCAACCTATCTTATGTTTTTACATTTATCTCTAGTGTCAAACAGAATGGCACAAAGTATACGCTAAACATTTCTTGAATAAAAATACTTATAAAAATTCCTGGTACACTGCTTCTACTTTGCTGGCTATGGTGTTAGTTTACCTTGTTAAGCTAACTGCATTGATCACAACTGCGATTATAAAATCATTTATTTTAACATTGTTTTTATTCCTCTACCTTTAACTAGATATAACTCAATAAATATATGCTTAGTGTATAAGATAAGAATCAAATCATCCATTTGACTCTTTTTCTTGATTGAAATACAAAAAGAAACAAACAAAAAAGATTCTTACCAACTTATTAAGGTATGATTTAATTGATAACGGCCAACAGTTGTACTAAAACACAGAGAAGGTTTTCCCTAGACCAAATTAAGTTCTCCTTTTTTACTCACAAAACAATTCTTTACCATTTATACTTTCATATTAATATTCTAATTTGAGTTATTCATTCATTATCAAATACTGAGGTGCCTATTATTAAAAGGGAATTAAAGTAAGATGGTCCCTGCCTACATCGTGCCCACAATTTCTCAAGAAACTGAGTCATTTATTTCTCAAAAAACCTTGTGATATAATCATGACATCTATTTTTAGCTTAATGTACAGATTACTGAACAAAAACTTAGAGATGTCTAAATGACTTTTCCCAGATGAAAATAGGTGTCACGGTCTTCTAAGAGTAGGGTTCTTTCCACACACTGTTTTCTTTTGTATTTTCACGTCTGTCATCCACCAAAACAGCACTTTGTGTATTGCAAAATAGAAATCAATACACTGCTTTATTTTCTCTTTCCTAGGATAAACCATTTCAAACTTAACCTCTTTATAACTTTTCTGTATCCTCTTAGCTTCACCAAATATTATTAAAATTAAATCAGTATCCCAACCAGTTATCATTTTTACATGTAAACATCTGATATATTATATAAAAATTAGTGTTTGATTATACATTGATTTGTGGCTCATGACAATATATGATAAAAGAGATCCCAAAAAAAAAATCAGTATTCACTACCTTTTAAAAATCTGAATATATTGAGCAAGTTATCAGAAAATTATAATTTCTTTTTATTTTTGTTAACACAGAAGAGAAGCTCATGCAGGGTGTTTGCCCATAACAGTCAATGTCTGAAGCCACCTCATATTTTTGGCACTCATTTTAAATCGCATTCATAACAACATGCTTAAAATGAAGGCAAGCTGTCAGAAGGCAAGCTGTCAGAAGGCAAGCTGAGGGTAAAAAGAGTTTGGCAATTAAAAAGCGTCAGCACATTTACCAATCTGAATATTCAAGAATTGTAAATCATTAATCATAAGTAAACCACCCGCTGGGGACACTCTAAGCCAGGATAAAGATTTGCCATGTGCACAATCGTCAGTTTTAGATTTAAATTTTATCCAGGGAACAACAGTATTCAAAATTATTTGGATGAAAGTTTTATTAATTTTAAAATAAAAATAATTGTACTCCTTATTGTATTTCAAATATTGCAATGCTGCTGCTGCTGCTGCTGCTAAGTCGCTTCAGTCCTGTCCGACTCTGTGCGACCCCATAGACGGCAACCCACCAGGCTTCCCCGTCCCTAGGATTCTCCAGGCAAGAACACTGGAGTGGGTTGCCATTTCCTTCTCCCAGGCATGAAAGTGAAAAGTGAAAGTGAAGTTGCTCAGTCATGTCCGACTCCTAGTGACCCCAGGGACTGCAGTCTACCAGGCTCCTCCATCCATGGGATTTTCCAGGCAAGAGTACTGGAGTGGGGTGCCATTGCCTTCTCCGCAAATATTACAATTGTCATGTTTAATATGACAATTGTTTTATATTCCATTACATTTTTGACAATTATTGAATAGCTCATTCTTACATGTGATAATATTTGATCATTTTATATGTGAGGATTTTAAATTCTCCATAACAAGCATAATTTTGTTCCTCCACAGCTCTGACCTTCTAGCTTCCCACTCATCTTACTGTCTCATTATTTTATCCTTGTTTCTATTGTGTATATATATTTTCTTCCTTCATTCCACACTGTAGTCAAATACAGGCATTTACTACATTTCAGTCATCTTCTTTCTTCTTAGATCTTCAAGCTCACAACTATCATCACATCTGTCCTAGCAAGGACTCATTGGCCTCTTTAGTCTGCCCTGATTTATTGCTCTCTGCCAACCCACCACCCTTTTTCTAAATTCATTTCTGATCATGCCACCCTCTTACATAAAACCTTTCATTATTTTACTAATGTTTCAGAATAAACTTACTAGTTTAAAAGTACAGTGTGTTCTATCCCCTCTCAGAACTGTTATTTTGTGACATTCTGCCCCACAGTCCATTATAGACTAACTGAAAATTTTAGTACCCTCTCTCCCAGCATATTTCTGTATCTGATGTGACTTTGTACATGCTCTTCTCCCTAGAATCCTACATTATGAGGACCTCAGTCTTCTTTCATCAATCTATCCTCCAGCTATTTTCTAGACTCTTCTCATAGGTAGTCTTTTCTGACCTCCCTGTTGGGTAAAATTCCCATTACACTACCTCCCATTACACTTCCTTCCAAATTCCTCAGTGACACTTTTCACAAGTGCAAGTTTACATTTGTGATATAATTATGAGGTTAGCATCAGTCTTGTCTATTGGACTTGAGGCTCCATGGGAGCAGGTACCACGCCAGGATTTGCTTTTCTGATCCCTCCCAGTCATTGCTTCGCAAATTTTAGGTGATCAGTGCATACATATGTTAAATGTATTAAATATTGAAAGTGTGCTTTGTGCTCTTAGGTAATTGGCACTATTCAATGGACAAAAGGGTGACAAATTTTGTAAACTGGGCATAACTTGATCAGATATGAAATGTAAGAAGACGCTTTGCAGCAGCAGGAGATTGCCCTGGGGAAGGAATAGGCCGGAAGTGAGGAAAGAGATCAGAGAACTACTGTATTAGTCTACGTTAGAAGGATGAGGGTCCAGACAAGGGCTAGAGTTTGGGGAGGTGGGGGACTAAAGTTTGAGAGCAATATGGGAATAATGGGGATCATTGATCAACGTGTATGCAGAAACAAGGAGAATGAGATATCAGGAAAGTATATCATAAGGACATACAGATCTTAGAGAAAAGTGTAAAATATGGTTGAAAATAGTGAGTTATCTATGAGAAGATTTTACAATTATTGTGGATAGATCTGCTGCTAAAAATCTTCATTGGCATAAAGGTAGACAATGGAAAAAAAGAAAAAACCTTGTAAATTCAAAGTTACAAAGTTATGTGACTCCTATAAAAATGTCTCATTTCTATCATATATCAGTTCAGTTCAGTTCAGTCGCTCAGTCGTGTCTGACTCTTTGCGACCCCACGAATCCCAGCATGCCAGGTCTCCGTGTCCATTACCAACTCCCGGAGATCACTCAGACTCACGTCCATCGAGTCAGTGATACCACACAGCCATCTCATCCTCTGTCGTTCCCTTCTCCTCTTGCCCCCAATCCCTCCCAGCATCAGAATCTTTTCCAATGAGTCAACTCTTCCCATGAGGTGGCCAAAGTACTGGTTTCAGCTTCAGCATCAGTCCTTCCAATGAACACCCAGGACTGATATCCTTTAGGATGGACAGGTTGGATCTCCTTGCAGTCCAAGGGACTCTCAAGAGTCTTCTCCAACACCACACTTTAAAAGCATCAATTCTTTGGCACTCAGCTTTCTTCACAGTCCAACTCTCATATGCATACATGACCACTGGAAAAACCATAGACTTGACTAGATGGACCTTTTTTGGCTAAGTAATGTCTCTGCTTTTGAATATGCTATCTAGGTTGGTCATAACTTTCCTTCCAAGGAGTAAGTGTCTTTTAATTTCATGGCTGCAGTCACCATCTGCAGTGATTGCAGTTCAGTTCAGTTCAGTCACTCAGTCGTATCCGACTCTTTGCGACCCCATGAATCGCAGCAAGCCAGGCCTCCCTGTCCATCACCAACTCCCGGAGTTCACTCAGACTCACGTCCATCGAGTCAGTGATGCCATCCAGCCATCTCAACCTCTGTTGTCCTATTCTCCTCCTGCCCACAATCCCTCCCAGCATCAGAGTCTTTTCCAATGAGTCAACTCTTCGCATGAGGTGGCCAAAGTACTGGAGTTTCAGCTTTAGCATCATTCCTCCAAAGAAATCCCAGGGCTGATCTCCTTCAAAATGGACTGGCTGGATCTCCTTGCAGTCCAAGGGACTCTCAAGAGTCTTCTCCAACACCACAGTTCAAAAGCATCAATTCTTTGGCGCTCAGCGTTCTTAACAGTCCAACTCTCACATCCATACATGACCACAGGAAAAACCATAGCCTTGACTAGACGGACCTTTGTTGCCACAGTAATGTCTCTGCTTTTCAATATGCTATCTAGGTTGGTCATAATTTTCCTTCCCAGGTATAAGCGTCTTTGAATTTCATGGCTGCAATCACCATCTGCAGTGATTTTGGAGGCCAAAAAAATAAAGTCTGACACTGTTTCCACTGTTTCCCCATCTAATTCCAATGAAATGATGGGACCAGATGCCATGATGTTCGTTTTCTGAATGTTGAGCTTTAAGCCAACTTTTCACTCTCCTCTTTCACTTTCACCAAGAGGCTTTTTAGTTCCTCTTCACTTTCTGCCATAAGGGTGGTGTCATCTGCATATCTGAGGTTTTTGATATTTCTCCCGGCAATCTTGATTCCAGCTTGTGCTTCCTCCAGCCCAGCGTTTCTCATGATGTACTCTGCATATAAGTTAAATAAGCAGGGTGACAATATACAGCCTTGACATACTCCTTTTCCTACTGGGAACCAGTCTGTTGTTCCATGTCCAGTTCTAACTGTTGCTTCCTGACCTGCATATAGGTTTCTCAAGAGGCAGGTCAGGTGGTCCGGTATTCCCATCTCTTTCAGAATTTCCCACAGTATATTGTGATCCACACAGTCAAAGGCTTTGGCATAGTCAATAAAGCAGAAATAGATGTTTTTCTGGAACTCTCTTGCTTTTTCGATGATCTGGCGGATGTTGGCAATTTGGTCTCTGGCTCCTCTGCCTTTTCTAAAACCAACTTGAACATCTGGAAGTTCACGGTTCACGTATTGCTGAAGCCTAGCTTGGAGAATTTTGAAAATTACTTTAGTAGCGTGTGAGATTAGTGCAATTGTGCCATAGTTTGAGCATTCTTTGGCATTGCCTTTCTTTGGGATTGGAATGAAAACATATTTTCCAGTCCTGTGGCCACTGCTGAGTTTTCCAAATTTGCTGACATATTGAGTGCAGCACTTTCACAGCATCATCTTTCAGGATTTGAAATAGCTCAACTGGAATTCCATCACCTCCACTAGCTTTGTTCATAGTGATGCTTTCTAAGGCCCACTTGATTTCACATTCCAGGATGTCTGGCTCGAGGTCAGTGATCACACCATTGTGATTATCTGGGTCATGAAGATCTTTTTTGTACAGTTCTTCTGTGTATTCTTGCCACCTCTTCTTCATATCTTCTGCTTCTGTTAGGTCCATACCATTTCTGTCCTTTATTGAGCCCATCTTTGCATGAAATGTTCCCTTGGTATCTCTAATTTTCTTGAAGAGATCTCTAGTCTTTCCCATTCTGTTGTTTTCCTCTGTTTCTTTGCATTGATCACTGAAGAAGGCTCTCTTGTCTCTTCTTGCTATTCTTTGGAACTCTGCATTCAGATGCTTATATCTTTCCTTTTCTCCTTTGCTTTTCACTTCTCTTCTTCTCACAACTATTTGTAAGGCCTCCCCAGACAGCCATTTGGCTTTCTTGCATTTTTTTTCCATGGGGATGGTCCTGATCCCTGTCTCCTGTACAATGTCACAAACCTCCATCCATAGTTCATCAAGCACTCTATCAGATCTACTCCCTTAAATCTATTTCTCACTTCCACTGTATAACCATAAGGGATTTGATTTAGGTCATACCTGAATGGTCTAGTGGTTTTCCCTACTTTCTTCAATTTAAGTCTGAAATTGGCAATGAAGATTTCATGATCTGAGCCACAGTCAGCTCCTGGTCTTGCTTTGGTTGACTGTATAGAGCTTCTCCATCTTTGGCTGCAAAGAATATAATCAATCTGATTTCGGTGTTGACCATCTGGTGATGTCCATGTGTAGTCTTCTCTTGTGTTGTTGGAAGAGGGTGTTTGCTATGACCAGTGCATTTTCTTGGCAAAACTCTATTAGCCTTTGCCCTGCTTCATTCCGTATTCCAAGGCCAAATTTGCCTGTTACTCCAGGTGTTTCTTGACTTCCTACTTTTGCATTCCAGTCCCCTATAATGAAAAGGACATCTTTTTTGGGTGTTAGTTCTAAAAGGTCTTGTAGGTCTTCATAGAACCGTTCAACTTCAGCTTCTTCAGCATTACTGGTTGGGGCATAGACTTGGATTACTGTGATATTGAATGGTTTGCCTTGAAAACAAACAGAGATCATTCTGTTGTTTTTGAGATTGCATCCAAGAACTGCATTGCAGACTCTTTTGTTGACCATGATGGCTACTCCATTTCTTCTGAGGGATTCCTGCCAGCAGTAGTAGATATAATGGTCATCTGAGTTAAATTCACCCATTTCAGTCCATTTTAGTTCGTTGATTCCTAGAATGTCGACGTTCACTCTTGCCATCTCTTGTTTGACCACTTCCAATTTGCCTTGATTCATGGACCTGACATTCCAGGTTCCTATTTAATATTGTTCTTTACTGCATCGGACCTTGCTTCTATTGCCAGTCACATCCACAACTGGGTATTGTTTTTGCTTTGGCTCCATCCCTTCATTCTTTCTGGAGTTATTTCTCCACTAATCTCCAGTAGCATATTGGGCCCCTACTGACCTGGGGAGTTCCTCTTTCAGTATTCTATCGTTTTGCCTTTTAATACTGTTCATGGGGTTCTCAAGGCAAGAATACTGAAGTGGTTTGCCATTCCCTTCTCCAGTGGACCACATTCTGTCATTCTATCATATATACTTGCTATTTTAATATTTGTCTTGGTATATCAAGCTTCTTGAAAATACAGTAAATCTACTTCATTTACATTATCATAATTTCTAAAAACAAAAAGCCTCTTTATTTGGCCACAAAGGGCTGAAGCATTTCTTTTTATAGATGGTTCTCATGTCTTAAGTCCACTATCCATATAATCCATCATTCATTATCCTGCCAGACTAATTTCCTTAAAAGCTGCTTTCATCTTAAAATAATTTGCAATGGTTTTCTGTTGTCTTGCACATGGAAGTCAATTTTTTATTAAGGGCCTCGAAAACATATTGGTCTTAACTCTTTTGTCGACCATGAATCCTGTAGTAAGTTAAATCTTATGATTACAAAATCGCTGCTTTTTTTCCATCTCCTTTTTTTCATGTCATGTCATCACTTTAAAAGCATGATAAAAATCAGACTTCACATCTCCTTCACAGATACTCTCAACTTTTCACATTTCACAATAATCTCTATTTATTCAATTTTTAAAATTCTTAAACAC
This sequence comes from Bos indicus, assembly GCF_029378745.1. Taxonomy (NCBI): domain Eukaryota; kingdom Metazoa; phylum Chordata; class Mammalia; order Artiodactyla; family Bovidae; genus Bos; species Bos indicus. The sequence continues at coordinate 33,832,324 of NC_091760.1, read as the reverse complement.
TTATTTTGAAACTTTTGATATATATTTTCACGTTTAAACCTCTTTTGGTTGCTTTTTACCCCTCTACTTCTTGGCAACCCACACAGCATATAGCAAGGCATTAAGCACATTCCAGGTTCTCAGTACACTCTCCCAGTGATACCTATGGGAAGATGAACTCTTGTGAATTCACAAAGAGGACAATGGGGGAAAAATGAGATTTGCCAAATGGTTTTATTTTAATGTCAACATGACACTTGGAAATCCACTACTGAGCAAAACAGAAATATAAGTGCTGTTTTTACCCAAATAATTGAATTCTAAAAGACTTTTGTTTAAAAGTTGAGGAAAAAGCAATTAGAATTTCCCAGTAAAGAACTACTTCAGATCTTGAAAATCCAATTTTGTGTATCATAATTGTACCATTTAGTACACCCTAAAGTTGATTTGCCAGGCCTCTTATTTCTGCCTTTATTTCTTAACAATGTGATGTGTTTTCATTATGAATGATGATATAAGTTGTCAAAAAGCATATCATTTTACAAGTAAAATTCCATTTTATCTGAAAAATTGAGTTTATGAGCCAATGTGAGAACAAAGTTAGACTGAGATTTGTGTAGATAATGAAAAATAGCTGCCTCATTTTATTATTTGTTCAGAAGCAGCTCTTCTATAAGATGAGTTTGATGACCCTGCATGTGGAAGCTTTCCAGAATCAGGTTTTACACTAATTCAAAACAAACACTTCAGGAAATTAACAAAAAACTATCTCTGATGACTGTTTTTTGTAAAAACTAGATCATTTAGGTTTTCTGAATTCAGTGATGCTTTATTAAACCCCAAACTAGTCACATAATACATTTATAAATTCATTTATTCACTCATTCACTATTTGGATATATACTGGACTGTTAGTCAAGCCTCTGCTTCTATAGTATTTTTATTCAAAGCCACTGATTTACATAGACCACTCTGATTTTGTAGTTAAACCACAATCTATTTACAAGCGCAAACCTTTATAGGTTCAGTCCAAGCTGTGGGCAAATTACTTAAATTATTTGTGTCTCAGTTTGTTCATCTGAAAAGTGGGGATTACAATAGTATTTTTGTTAAAACATTGTACTGAAGATTAAATATGTTAATATTATGAAAACACTAAAAAAATTTACTGTCACACAGTCAATACAAAATAAAAGTTGGATATAATTTGAGGATATAAGATTATATTTTTTAAGGTTATAGCATAAGATTATTACATACAATGTGTATTCATTGTACAAGTAAGTTGACAATTGATGACTCAAAAACAAGGTGCAATCTATGTAAAAGTATGTGAATAAAAAAAAGTGAGGAGACAGACCTTTGATTAGACTATGCACAAATAAATAAGGGGCAACTCTAGAAGGATGTAACTTTACAAAGCTATTTATTTTCAAAGATAATTAGTAGCTTCCACTACTATATATTTCACTTTTCTAAAAATAAAATTTGAAATAAAAAAATAGTTGCTATACATTTTAGCTCTTTATAGATCTGTATTTTGACTCTATTTTTAAAGATCAAGTTAAATGAACACTAGGGATTTTATATGTACTTGACTAATTAATTGGTGCAGTTACCAATCTCATTGCATTTATTAAGAAAACTTTATGAGAACAATAAATCCTAGTTCATCAAGGGAAATTAAAACTTATAGAAGTTCGTGAGAAACAATCACTGCATTCTACAAGTTGAGGATAGCAACACATAGGAGGGTGTTCCCTTGTTACATCAGTGATTCAGATTTGATGAAGTTTAATTTGCTCAAAACTCTCCTACCACTTCTCGTTCTCTGCCATCTCTAAAGATACCCTGCTCAAAATTATCACCTTTTTAAAAATTCCTGCAGGCATTGATTTTGCATGTTTTGGGAATAGCATAATGTCATGGGCAGCTCTCACTCATTAATTTTTTAATTCATATTAAGTCCAACAGCAATGTAGCCATGCCATTCAGAACACACCACTGCATAACACAAAGAGTATCAAATTCAACAAATGAATGTTCCTACCAAGTCTCACTGGAAAATCCCCTGAGGCTAGGAAAGATAGAAGGCAGGAGAAGGGGACAACAGAGGATGAGCTGGTTGGGTGGTATCACCGACTCAATGAACATAAGTTTGAGCAAGCTCCAGGAGATAGTGAAGGAAGGGGAAGCCTGGCATGCTGCAGTCCATGGATATGACTGCAAAGAGTCAGATATGACCGAGCGTCTGAACAACAACTAAATCTCACATTTAAGATGATTGAGGAGATGTGGTTATCAAGCTTTACAGAGTATGGAAAATGTATGTGGTAAAGGAAAACAATGTAATGTATTTGTTGATGGTGAATAAGGATATAACCACAAAAAGGAAAGGAGAAGAAAGGCTTTAGCTTAGAAGAGGACAGGCATCATACTGAGAGCCGGTGGTGCTGCGGTAGGCAACCTCTAAAATGACCCCCAATGATGGTTGACTCTGAATATTCATGATAGTGAAAGTGAAAGTATTAGTTGCTCAGTTATTTTGCCTCTTTTCAAGCCCATGGATTGTAGCCTGACAGGCACCTTTATTCATGGGATTCTCCAAGCAAGAATCCTGGAGTGGGTTGCCATTTCCTTCTCCAGGTGATCTTCCCAACCCAGGGATTGAACTTGGGTCTCCTGTATTTGCAGGCAGATTCTTTATTGTCTCTGCCACCAGGGAAGACAGCTGAATATCCATACCTTGTTGCAATTCCCTCTTTTTAAGTGTAGACCTAGGAAATCATTTCTGAAAAATACAATATGGTAAAAGTAGTGGGATGTCACTCCCCAGATTAGATTACAAAAGACTCTGGCTTTTGTCTTGCTGTCCCCTCTCTGGCTCCCTCTCACTTGTGCTGAGGGAAACCAGCTGCCATGTTTGAGACGATCAATGGAAAACTGATACCTCTGGACAACAGTCACTGAATACCTGAAATGTGCCAACAGCCCACATGAGTGAGCTTGGAGGAGGAAATCAGATGAACTTTAAGTCAGCTGTTACTTCATCTACACCTTGATTACAGCTTTGGGAGAGCCTCTGAAACAGAGGTCCCAGTTAAGGTTTGCCTAAATTTCTGACTTCAAGAAATTATGAGATAATAATTTTATGTTGTTTCAAATGGACCATCAGTTACTCTTCTTATCCAAAATCATCTGTTCCTACACACATCCATGCATTTTCTGTTGAAATGCTAAACTTCTGGATGAATATAAATGCATATCAATTTATTTAATGTCTTCTCTTGATGAGCATAATATGATTTTCTATCAAAATGAGCTACTAATTTGAACTTCAATTACGTAAATAATTGTGTCAAACCCCTGGTTCACTTTAGGGCTTCTCTGGTGACTCAGAAGGTAAAGAATCTGCCTGCAATTCAGGAGACCCAGATTCCATCCCTGTGTCAGGAAAATCCCCTTTAAAAGAGAATGGCAACCCACTCTAGTATTCTTACCCGGAGAACCCATGGACAGAGGAGCCTGGTGGGCTACAGTCCATGGGGTCTCAAAGAGTCAGACACAACTGAAAGACTAACACACAGTGGGTATGAAAAATTATTTATTCAAAGTTCAGGTTCCTTCCACTTGTCACTTAAAAAAAAGCAAACACAAAAACTTGAAACTTAAACTTGAGGAATGGAAAGTTGATACCAAATCCTCTGCAATCTGTCAGAGAAAACAGCTACCTGTCAAATCACAAGAAACCAAAAGCATGAAATGTCATTCTACATGGTTTCACTTACAGTTAATTCCATAAATTGTGATTAGTTTGAATATATGCAATATCAATAGCTTACTTTCTGCATCAACAGATGCAAACTTCAAAAACCCTTGTCTATTTGCTTTTCATTTTTAAAATGTTTGCTTAAAAGATAAAATATCAAGGGCTTTTCATGCTTAGAAAAAGACAGATAACTAAATGTAATCCTCCGATAGTATTCCTGTTCAACTTGGTTATAATGATTGACACATACAGGATATTTTTATGGGCATACAAATACAAGAAAAAGAAATACACTCATAGAATTTCATAATTCTCAAAATGAGATGTCTATCTGTGGAAACTACAAATCAATATACTAGGTTCCTGTATCTACATGATTAAAAAAAAATAGGCAGAAAACATCTGAGCAACTACAGAAATAATTATAACCATACACTTATTATTCTCATTTTTTAATCAAGTGCATTTTGAGTACCTATGTTAGTCTAAAAGCCTATTCTTATAACCGATAAACTTATGTGATGGATAAATAGCAGTTCTGTGATCACGTAAACATGCACGTTTGAAAGGATTTATCAGATGTATTTCAAATGCTGTGTATATACACAAAGCAATAAAACAAAAACCAAATAACTTGTCAAAATATGACAGCATAAAAAAGTTATGCTGAAAACATTTTATAAGTACATGTCTTTCACAGGCTTTTTAAACCATTAAATCATAGGCAATGGGAATTGCATTAGCAATTAATGTTATTATCTAAATTACTTAACATATAAATTAATATTTCTTGATTCAAAATTTTAAAACATTGACATGTTTTGATATTTCTCATTAAATTTTTATGCTATTGAATATAAATATCAATTGTAATCTGCATCATTATTTTATGTACTTATAAGGGAAAAATAGTGCCAATTAAACTCTGATATAAAAGGGATTTTAATATGTTTCACCAATTCAGATATGTTGAAATGTGAAACTAAAAGTGTGCCTGTTACAATTAAAGATGATAATAACATTATATGCCTATACAAAAATGTCCCAAAAAGGTTTCAGGGTCTGCAGAGATTTGATGAAAGTAGGTCTTCATGTTTTAAAAAGGAAAAAAAATCCACAAAAATCACTTTTTTCAACTACCTTTCTTTAAGACAAGAGTTTCTAGTTATGTACTGGTAAAAATCCACATTGGTTTCTAATGAACATCAATTACACTTCAATTTTTCATATTACTCATGAAAGAATATACTATAGACTTCTTTACAGAACTTCCAATTGCAATTTACTTTGGCTCTTTCAGGCAAAGGAAGTTTCATGAATCAGCATGTTGAGCATTTATTAAATGACAAAGAAAAAAATTACAAATGCTATAAACCAATGCTTTACTTCAAAAAACAAATTTAATATAGTTTAATGTAAAAAAGGTTTCTAAAAATTATGAAGGATCATTTCTTTTTGCACTTGAGTTATATTATTGAACAGACTCCCAAGAGGAATATAAAAACTGTTTGGAAAAATCATAAGTATTGTTTTAAAATTTCACTGAATAGCATGTCTGAATCCATTTGGAAATTTAAAAAATCATAGCAGTTTAAATATTATGTTGCAACAGACTGGTTCCAAATTGGGAAAGGAGTACATCAAGGCTGTATACTGTCACCCTGCTATTTAATTTAACGCAGAGTAAATCATGAGAAATGCCAGGCTGGATGAAACACAAACTGGAATCAAGATTGCCAGGAGAAATATCAATAAACTCAGATATGCAGATGACATCACGCTTATGGCAGAAAGTGAAGAACTAAAGAGCCTCTTGATGAAAGTGAAAGAGGAGAGTGAAAAAGTTGGCTTAAAAATCAACATTCAGAAAACTAAGATCATGGCATCTGGTCTCATCACTTCATACCAAATAGATGAGGAAAAAATGGAAACCATGATAGACTTTATTTTGGGGGGCTTCAAAATCCCTGTAGATTGCGACTGCAGCCATGAAATTAAAAGACATTTGCTCCTTGGAAGAAAAGTTATGACCAACCTAAACAGCATATTCAAAGGCAGAGACATTACTTTGTCAACAAAGGTCCGTCTAGTCAAGGCTATGGTTTTTGCAGTGGTCATGTGTGGATGTGAGAGTTGGACTATAAAGAAACCTGGATGCCAAAGAATTGATGCTTTTGAACTGTGTTGAAGACTCTTGAGAGTCCCTTGGACTGTAAGAAGATCCAACCTGTCAATGCTAGAGGAAATCAGTCCTGAATATTCATTGGAAAAACTGATGCTGAAGCTGAAGCTGTGGCCACCTGATGCGAAGAACTGACTCACTGGAAAAGACCCTGATGATGGAAAGATTGAAGTCGGGAGGAGAAGGGGACGACAGAGGATGAGATGGTTGGATGGCATCACTGACTCAATGGGCATGAGTTTGAGTAAGCTCCAGGACTTGGTGATGGACAGGGAGGCCTGGCATGCTGCTGTTCATGGGGTCGCAAAGAGTCAGACATGACTGAGTGACTGGACTGAACTGAACTGAAATATTATGTTGTAGGTCTACAAACATAGATACGACAAACTATTTTCTTAACTCCCTAAACCATATAATTTCACTGTATTGTCAAATAAAAGCAACCTGTTTTATTAAAAATAAATCAATAAATAAAGAGAGCTGACTTTCGGTTCTAGTTGTGTGAACTTAGTTAAGTCCTCTGGAAATTAACTTCTTTAACTGTGAAATGTACATTCCATATATATATAAAACTATATAATGTACAATGACAAGTTCAATGGCTTAAGCTTATTTGCTATTCCTTTTGAAAGGAACTTGAATTATTTTACAAGAACAAAAAAGAAACATCGTGTAATAATCATTCACCTAATACTAACACAATAGCAATTGTCTAATATTTCAAAATATTAAAATGAAGAAAGCGTACTTTCCTTCAATATACTCCTATGGAAATTACCTGTCCCTTTTACAGTATATACACACAACTGAGGGAACTACATATCTATAATAATATGTAACTATAGAACCACATATATAATCTATCAGTTAGCCTAGTCACTATCCTTGTGGGATAGTGACATTACATTTGGTAATGTCTGGAGATGTTTTTGATTGTCAAGACTAGGGAGGGTCTCCTAGTGTCATATCCAGTGCATATAGATCAGGGATGCTGGTAAACATCTTAAGATACACAAGAGTATCCTGAAAATAAGGAATGTCCAGTTTCAAATCTCAATCACGTTGTGGCTGAGAGACTTTGTGTTAGCTAGGTCTTTCTGTAGACAGCAATTATACTATGCAAAGAAATGAATTATAATAATTACAGTGATAGAAACATGTCTATGTTTCTATAGATATTAACAGGAAACATAAGGGGAAATGTTTAAATTTTTTAAAAAGGAGTTTGCTAGTGTTATTATGTTATCTACTTGTTAGTCATAGGATTTAAGGTTAGAAAGTATTCTTGTTTTTCTTTCCAAAATCAAGTTTGTGACCAGTAGTACCATTTGACTATCGTACTAGAAGGTGATTATAGGCTCTTTCCTAGATGCACAAGATTTTATAATTTTGGCAAAATCTGTCTCATTTCCCACCTTGAAAGAAAAAAAAACAAAGAAAATAACATTCACAGCAGATCAAAGGATCTATTGAGTGTCAGGAACTGTCATCTCCTTTTGTTCTGGTTTAAAAGTATACATTGTTTTAACCTACTCTATTGTCAACAACCATGTCCCAACAATCATATTCACATGCCTGTGTCGTATCTAATTCTGTGCTGAGACAAGCCACCTTACAATGGCAGGACCTTTTATCTACCAGGCAGCCTACTGAATGCTACATCAGTTCAGTTCAGTCACTCAGTCGTCGTGTCTGACTCTTTGTGACCCCATGAACCACAGCATGCCAGGCCTCCCTGCCCATCACCAACTCCAGGAGTTTACCCAAACTCATGTCCATTGAGTCAATAATGTCATCCAACCATCTCATCCTCTGTCGTTCCCTTCTTCTACTGCCCTCAATCTTTCCCAGCATCAGGGTCTTATCCAATGAGTCAGCTCTTCGCATCAGGTGGCCAAAATATTGGTGTTTCATCTTCAACATCAGTCCTTCCAACGAATACCCAGGACTGATTTCCTTTAGGATGGACAGGTTGGATCTCCTTTCAATCCAAGGGACTCTCAAGAGTCTTTTCCAACACCACAGTTTAAAAGCATCAATTCCTTGGTGCTCAGCTTTCTTTATAGTCCAACTCTCACATCCATACATGACCACAGGAAAAACCATAGCTTTGACTAGATGGACCTTTTTTGACAAAGTAATGTCTCTGCCTTTTAAAATGCTGTCTAGCATATAGGGTTATTGTTACCATCTATCATATAAGAAACGAATCACCAGTCCAGGTTTGATACTGGATCCTTGGGGCTGGTGCACTGGGATGACCCAGAAGGATGGTATGGCGTGGGAGGTGGGAGCGGGGTTCAGGATGGGGAACACGTGTACACCCATGGCAGATTCATGTTTATGTGTGGCAGACCTAATACAATATTGTAAAGTAATTAGCCTCCAATTAAAATAAACAAATTTAAATTAAAAAAATAAAATAAAATGCTGTCTAGGTTGGTCATAACTTTCCTTCCAAGGAGTAAGCATCTTTTAATTTCATGGCTGCAGTCACCATCCGCAATGACAAACCAAAATAAAGTTTGTCATTGTTTCCCCATCTATTTGCCATGAAGTGATAGGACCACATGCCATGGTCTTAGTTTTCTGAATATTGAGCTTTAAGCCAACTTTCATATATCAAACTAAATTGCCATAGGACCTTCCTTCTAAAAGCTCCAGAATATCTTTCGTGGTTGAAGAATAATCAATTATTTACTCAATTCAATTCACCAAATATTTATTAAACATTCATTCATTCTTTTGTTTCTCCCCCCTGTTAAAAGCAACTGAAGAAACAAATGACTCCCATTTATTAAAGACTTTCATTTTACAGTTGCTTAAGTGCAGTTCACAGCTCTTCAACTACTCTTACCAAATCCTCAGAGGCTCCTTGTAGAGGAAATTCATGTTCCATCATAGAGAAACAAGAGTAATGTGTTCCCTCTGTATTTTGTCAAGAAAGCAACATTATACCTGGAACATGGATATGCAGAGTAGAGATGGTATGTCTTAAGTATGTTATATATATTACTATAAATAAGTTTATTTATAAACTCATGTTAAAATAATAAATGCAAATTTATTTTTCAAAAATGCTATGTAGGTTAAGTGTTTATACTGCATATTATATGAAAAAAGAGCATATTTTATTACATTTTAATTGCTCCTGGTTTGTATCAAGGTTTGGATAATACAAAAGCCTGTTAAATATTTTGGGAAACATATGCTCCTATTTCCAATAAGAACTACCACATTTTTTCCTTTCCTCCTGAAGAGCAGAGCAAGTAGTTAGATGCCAATCTTAAAATAAATATTCTTTATTTGGATCGATATATAGATGATTCCTTCCAAGAACATTAGTCATAATACTGCTGGGAACTGTCTCTAGATTTATTCCAGCCACGAAAAAAAAAAAAAGTAGAGCATCATCTTTAGAGAATCCATGTGGATTTATTTTTCCCACCTTGGGACTCAGAAGAGTACTCCGGTACATTTTCTTGGGAATGTCAAAAATAATAGCCTTTCTGTTATCTGTCTTGGAGCCAGGGTTATGTTTCTCAAGTAGGAGGCCTATTGCTTTAGCATTTTGTAAGGTTTTTCAAAGTCAACATGCCATGACTCTCAAAAAGTAGTCCTAAGTATACCACAAAGGCCCATGTTTTCTCTTAGTTTGGCACAGTTTCACTGAACTATTTAGGCAGTTGAAAGTTCTGGACAGAGCTCATCATCCTAGAGGTAAAGCCCTGAGGTCTAAGATATTCACCAATCCAATCTTACTAGATTCCTCACAAATATAAAAATGCACACTTATTGCAATCATTGATGATGCACATTAAACTTCATTTTCTAAGCATGGCATTAAAATCACTTACTAACCTGACTTCAACCAAGTTTTCTGTCTCTCCTCCCACCCCCCAGTACATGTAATGAATTATGTTATGTATTTTAAAGCATGATCTTCCTTATAATATACACTTTGCTATTATGTCTCAAATACCATTTTTCAAATATCATTTTCCTAAGGAAAGGGAGCATATCTTGTTCATTTTAATGTATCCATAATGCCTATGGTTTTTCCAGTAGTCATGTACGGATGTGAGAATTGGACTATAAAGAAGGCTGAACACCAAGGAATTGATGCTTTTGAGTTGTGGTGTTGGAGAAGACTCTGAGCACTCCTTGGACTGCAAGGAGATCAAACCAGTTAATCCTAAAGGAAATTAATTCTGAATATTCATTGGAAGGACTGATGCTGAAGCTGAAACTCCAATACTTTGGTCACCTGATGTGAAGAACTGACTCATTGGAAAAGACCCTGATGCTGGGAAAGATTGAAGGCAGGAGGAGAATGGGATGACAGAGGATGAGCTGGTTGGATGGCATCACTGACTTGATGGACATGCGTTTGAGGAAGCTCCAGGAGATGCGAAAGGACAGCGAAGCCTGGCATGCTGCAGTCCATGGTGTCTCAAAGATGCAAAGAGTTGGACCCGACTGAGCAACTGGGCAACAGATAGTGCCTAACATTATAATCTGTTCAGAGTAGAAATCTAGTAAATGTTTGAAGAACTGGAAATAATAAGTAAAATAAAACAAGTTGGCATATTTTCATTGTAAAAAGCAAAAAAAAAAAAAAAATGAAATAAAACATTAGATCATTTCTCAGTCCTAAAAGGTAATCAGTTTTTAAAGGAATGTTGGCCTTTGGACAACCATCCTTTCCTGCATTATCCCATTTACCAAAAGACATGCCTACACCTGCATTTCTTCGCAAATACATTAAAACTTTTATATCAAAAGCCACTTACAATCTCACAATCAAAAACTCAAATATCTTTCTCATTTCTTTTCTCTTTCAATGTCCTTAATATGTTTGCCTCTCATATATACATCTTAAACTACCTTCATAATCTCATTTCTTGATTTCTGTTTCACCTTACTTTCCCCACTCACTTCTTAAATTTATGATCTTGGAGAAGGAAATGGCAACCCACTCCAGTGTTCTTGCCTGGAGAATCCCAGGGACGGGGGAGCCTATTGGGCTGCTGTCTATGGGGTCGCACAGAATCGGCCGCGACTAAAGCGACTTAGCAGCAGCAATTACTGTTTTATTAATGGCTTGTTATTTAAACACTTTAACATCTATCTATGTTTATTCTTTATTTTCATACCTTTTTTACAGTTAATGCAATATTTTAACTTATATGTTCAGTTCAGTTCAATTGCTCAGTCATGTCCTACTCTTTGCAACTCCATGGACTGCAGCACACCAGGCTGCCCTGTCCATCACCATCTCCTGGAGCTTGCTCAAAGAAAGCCTTCACTTTTTCAGGTCCCACTAAGTTAATGCTTATTAAATTAATCTGAGTGTATCATTCACTTACTATATCATCACTGTTACAAAATCGTAAGCAAAATATTCCAGTCCTTATTTTGAAACTGTCTTCTGCAAATTGGGCCTCACATTATAAACTTCAGGGTTTGAGGTGGTATTAATACCTAATAAGCAAAGATTTCTTTTTTTTTGTAATCCATTTTTAATTCATTTATAGCTCTATTTTATATGAAACGGTAAGATTTATAGAGAGGTTAGTCTATTATCTTCAAATCTGAATGTGTTCAAAATAGCCATTATCTCAAAAAGCTGTCTCAGCAGAAAGGGCTTTCTGAAGGTACTGGTGGGATTGAGCAAATCATCAGCAGGTTAGAAAGTATGTCAGACATAGAAACTACTGTGCATCCGGCTTCTTCCAGCACCTAAATATGTAATATATTGAAATGGAACATATTGCTTGTTCTTTGTTTCTCTGTGAAGAAGTCTTTAAATAAATTTGGGAAAGATACCCTATCACGTTTTCTCACAGGGTAATATTTCAAGACCACAATTACAAGAACAACAGAATGTTTTGCACAAACATGTTCTATTTTTATCTCTGTTTGTATTAATAATCACATGCAACATTCCTTTATAGAAGCAAATTTTTCATGAAAATAATAAAAGTATGTTCGTGGTTCAATAAATGAATCTCAGATGCATAATCACACAACAGATTTTAGCCTCTAATGCCTTAATCATTCCCCAACATTACTGCTGCAGTCTCTGAAAAGTTAAGTATTAATTTAAGACTATCATTTTTGTTTACATCATCTGGAAAGAAGAATTCAGAGTGCTTCCTGTGTAAATTGATTTATATATAGCATACTTTGTAGAGTCATTTTTCATATACTTTACATAATTTAATATTAGTCACTTAATTATTTTTATATGCAAAAGACTGATACAGTCAAAACATGTCATTAAAATTACAATAAAACAATGTGCCTTCTAAATAGATGTGTAAAAGTTATCTGGGCAAGATAATTCTCCATTCCAGATTAAAAATGAAGTATTTAACAGGAAAATATAGAGAAAATAACAATCTTTAAAATACTTAGTCATAAATAATTGGTATTTTTAGAGGGAGGGGATATATGTGTACCTATGGCTGATGTTCAAGCTGGTTTTAGAAAAGGCAGAGGAACCAGAGATCAAATTGCCAACATCCGCTGGATCATGGAAAAAGCAAGAAAGTTCCAGGAAAACATCTATTTCTGCTTTATTGACTATGCCAAAGCCTTTGATTGTGTGGATCACAATAAACTGTGGACAATTCTGAAAGAGATGGGAATACCAGACCACCTGATCTGCCTCGTGAGAAATTTGTGTGCCGGTCAGGAAGCAACAGTTAGAACTGGACATGGAACAACAGACTGGTTCCAAATAGGAAAAGGAATTCATCAAGGCTGTATACTGTCACCCTGTTTATTTAACTTATATGCAGAGTACATCATGAGAAATGCTGGACTGGAAGAAACACAAGCTGGAATCAAGACTGCTGGGAGAAATATCAAAAATCTCAGATATGCAGATGACACCACCCTTATGGCAGAAAGTGAAGAGGAACTCAAAAGCCTCTTGATGAAAGCGAAAGTGGAGAGTGAAAAAGTTGGCTTAAAGTTCAACATTCAGAAAACGAAGATCTTGGCATCCAGTCCCATCACCCGGTCCTTTGGGAAATAGATGGGGAAACAGTGTAAACAGTGTCAGACTTTATTTTTCTGGGCTCCAAAATCACTACAGATGGTGACTGCAGCCATGAAATTCAAAGACATTTACTCCTTGGAAGGAAAGTTATGACCAACCTAGATAGCATATTCAAAAGCAGAGACATTACTTTGCCAACAAAGGTCTGCCTAGTCAAGGCTATGGTTTTTCCTGTGGTCATGTATGGATGTGAGTATTGGACTGTGAAGAAGGCTGAGCGCCGAAGAATTGATGCTTCTGAATTGTGGTGTTGGAGAAGACTCTTGAGAGTCCCTTGGAGTGCAAGGAGATCCAACCAGTACATTCTGAAGGAGATCAGCCCTGGGATTTCTTTGGAAGGAATGATGCTAAAGCTGAAACTCCAATACTTTGGCCACCTCATGCAAAGAGTTGACTCATTGGAAAAGATTCTGATGCTGGGAGGGATTGGGGGCAGGAGGAGAAGGGGATGACAGAGGAGGAGATGGCTAGATGGCATCACCGATTCCATGGACGTGAGTCTGAGTGAACTCTGGGAGTTGGTGATGGACAGGGAGGCCTGGTGTGCTGCGATTCATGGGGTCGCAAAGAGTCAGGCATGACTGAGCGACTGATGTGATCTGATCTGATCTGATGGCTGATTCATGTGGAGGTATGCAGAAACCAGCACAATATTATGAAGCAATTCTCCTCCAATTAAAAACAAATAAAATTTTTTAAAAAATTGGTAATTTTTAAATGTTTTACTTTGAAATAATGTGAGATTTACAAGAGAGGTGAAAAGATATTATAGAAGATCCCACATATCCTTCACCTAATTTCCCCTAATTTTAACATCTAACAGAATAGTGGAACTTTTATCAAAGTTAAACATTATGTTCTTGGGGTCAATATATTGTGTTGCGTTTAATCATCATATCTCCTTGGTTTCTTCCAATCTGGGATTTCTTGTCACTGACACTTTTGAAGACTAATGGTTAGCTGTTCTGTGGACTATCCCTCAGTTTCGGATTGCCTATGTTTTTTCATGATTAGATGTCCTGACTGATTTTAGGAGAAAATATTATGAAAGTGAAATTCCCTTTCCATCATATTATATTATGGCTACAGATAACAATGTGACATTACTTGTTAACTTAGATATCTCGGTTAAGATAGTATCTGCCATGTTTTTCCAGTATACAATTATTATTTTTCTTTTTCTAGACTCCATAAGAAATGAGTCATTAAAGCTGTTCCTCACTCAAGAAGTTAGCTAACTCCTTTCTCCTAGAGGGAGTAGTTTCAAAGAATTGTAGACATACGTAAAAGCATGTAATAAATAATAAGTATTTAGGGGGAGATACGGAGAAGTCTGGAAGAGGCACAAGCTGGAATCAAGATTGCCGGGAGAAATATCAATAACCTCAGATATGCAGATAACACCACCCTTATGGTAGAAAGTGAAAAGGAACTAAAAAGCCTCTTGATGAAAGTGAAAGAGGAGAGTGAAAAAGTTGGCTTAAAGCTCAACATTCAGAAAACGAAGATCATGATATCTGGTCCCATCACTTCATGGGAAATAGATGGGGAAACAGTGGAAATAGTGTCAGACTTTATTTTTCTGGGCTCCAAAATCACTGCAGATGGTGATTGCAGCCATGAAATTAAAAGACGCTTACCCCTTGGAAGAAAAGTTATGACTAACCTAGATAGCATATTCAAAAGCAGCGACATTACTTTGCCAACAAAGTTTCATCTAGTCAAGGCTATGGTTTTTCCTGTGGTCATGTATGGATGTGAGAGTTAGACTGTGAAGAAAGCTGAGCACCAAAGAACTGATGCTTTTGAACTGTGGTGTTGGAGAAGACTCTTGAGAGTCCCATGGACTGCAAGGAGATCCAACCAGTCCATTCTAAAGGAGATGAGTCCTGGGTGTTCTTTGGAAGGAATGATGCTAAAGCTGAAACTCCAATACTTTGGCCACCTCATGCGAAGAGTTGTCTCATTGGAAAAGATTCTGATTCTGGGAGGGATTGGGGGCAGGAGGAGAAGGGGACGATAGAGGATGAGATGGCTGGATGGCATCACCAACTCGATGGACGTGGGTTTGGATGAACTCTAGGAGTTGGTGATGGACAGGGAGGCCTGGTGTTTTGCAGTTCATGGGATCGCAGAGTCGGACACGACTGAGCGCCTGAACTGAACTGAACTGAACAGAGAAGGCAATGGCAACCCACTCCAGTACTCTTGCCTGGAAAATCCCATGGATGGAGGAGCCTGGTAGGCTGCAGTCCATGGGGTCTCTAGGACGGACATGACTGAACGACTTCACCTTCACTGTTCACTGTCATGCGTTGGAGAAGGAAATGGCAACCCACTCCAGTATTCTTGCCAGGAGAATCCCTGGGACAGGGGAGCCTGGTGGGCTGCTGTCTATTGGGTCACACAGAGTCGGACATGACTGAAGCGACTTAACAGCAGCAACAGCAGCAGCAGGGGGAGATACTTAAGGCTATACATATATCTTACTTCTTTTTATGTATTTTCCCGTCTTTTGGCATTCAATTTACTATTTTATATCGTAGGATTTATATATATATATATAGTGTATATATGACAAGTATAACGATACCTATATTTACTTGAAAAATTGTTTAATGTAAGTAATGATATTAACATATTTATATGCAAAAAATAGATATATTCTTTTGATTCTTCTCTTAGTTATTTTATTGGCATCATCTTGTCCAGGAATATCCTACAGAATTTTTTTGTGGTAAATTGATACCAATTAAAATATTTATATTATATATACATATAATAAAATATTATTAACTGAACCAATACAAAATAATTCTGTTGGTAGAGTCCTTGATATCTCCAAAAGAGTTTAAAAATATTAATAAAGTGATGCAAATTTGCCCATTGAGGAACCAGTATGAGCTAAATTTATACTATTGTCCTATTCATAGAGAGATTTAACCCCCAAGATTTTTGAAGGAGTTATACCTTTACATTCAAATGCCAACATATATGCTATCTCCTCAGAAAGAATTTAGTTAACTCTTTAGTACATTAGCCTCTCCAAAGTTACTCTCTCTCATATAGCTCTTCTATTTTCTAGCAAATATTATCTTAATTATTTTTTCTGATCTCAATGGAAATTAAGCTCTAAAAGATCATAGAAGCAACATTGGCCATTTACTAGCCTTCCCATAGATTTTTCTTGATCAATTGAATGAATAAACTAATGACGCTTGAAAGAAGTCTCCTAGGAGAAATTTTTAATATAATTTCCAGTTGCATTTCCATCTTATAAAAATCAACCTGACTTTCTAAGTGGATATGGCACTGCTCATTTGTATGCATAATCCACTATGCCCTCATAAAATTGTCATCAGATTATTCCTTATATTACCAATCAGTTTTGTATTTAGAATTATATTAATTTAAGCACTTCAACTAAATTTTGTATCTGTTTATTTAGTTACTGTGTGCTATTTCACATACAACTTTCTCAAAGATGAATCATAGACACTCTGTTTTTTTCTTCTACCTAAATTCATGAAAATTATCCATTATGCTCCCTTTAGGAGCTAATCACTTATATACTCCAAAAATAATAGTATCACAAATCCCCTAAGGATCTGTGTCTGTCTTAGACACAAAATTCTTCTGGATTACATTTCAAGATATATACAATGATAAATAAAGATACGAATTCACATCGGAAAAAACAAGCAGCACTATATACTGGAAGTTTAAATGTTATTCTTTTTCTATTATTGCTGAAGAGAACAATTTATCTATTTCTAACATTTTGCTACAGACATTGCTCAATATTGGACTTCTGTAATATTCCATCCTGAGTCTCTCTGACTTTAGAGATCATGGCCATTACAATCAACCTCTCTTTCTCTCTCCTCTCATTCTCTCTCTCTCTAGCTACCCTTATCCCCACTCCTCACCTTCTCTCTCTCCATCTGTTGCCTTTCTCTCTTTCTCTCATAGTTTTGATTCTAATACAGTCTCTCATCAAATTCTACTGATGATCAATATATTCTAATAGTATTAATACATTAGATATCCTATATAACTGAATTTTAAATAGCAATCTTGAAAACTAAATCTTGTATTAAGGGGAAATTTGAATCTAAGTGTTTATAAGTGAACAAATCAGAAAAAGTAGGATGGGCATTTTCCCTCCTTCTTTCTGTTTTAGCCTGAAAAGATCTTTTCCAATGCTATGCTTTCTTGAAGTATCAAAAGTCATCTTTTTTAATGAGGTATTTAAAACTATTTGATCTACATATATTGTACTTATTTATTATGATTGTCTGTCTGTTCTGCTAGATAGAATATAAGATAAAAGAGATACTATTATTTTACTATGTATTGTAATATATTGTCGCTATTAATCCTTTCTTATGTACTTTTCTGTGTTCTCAGGACTCTCTTTCTTACACTTCTGTAGCCTTGGTGCTTACAATATTGTTTTCCACATCATAGGTGCTCAATAAATCTTTGTGTGACTATAAATATGATTATAGTGCTAAATAATCCTCTCAAATAATTGAAGCTGAATTTGTATAATTGATCATATTAGCACACTGTTAAATTAAAAAAAAAAACTCTATGTAAACACTAAAATGGGGCTAGCTTAGAATTATATATCCAAACTGTAAGTCAAATTTAATTGTGTTTCAAGTTGTTTTACATATATTTGACCATTTGATGTCAATTTCATATATTTGATCATATATCAACCATTTGTTGTCAATTTCTAAGTACACATGGAAGGAATATATCTAAAAACTATCTTCTAAAGAACTTATTAGACTTGAAAAAGATGATAACATCTTCTGAATACTTGCTACACTCTTACTCTTATGAAAAAATAAATACTATACTAAAAACATGAACCTAGAAGCTGTATGTTAAGAAAAAGCTAAGAGAACAACATTTATGTGAAAAAATATACATTTTTGCACTGATTTTGCTTTCATGCTAAAAATGCAACTCATTTTATAAATTATAAATGCAAGAAGAATTTTTTTAAAGCATCAAAAGAAAAACACCTTCAGGCAGACAGAATAGTTGCTATACAAACATGTACTAAATCCTATACACTCAATAGGAAGATATGTAGTTACACACACTTTCCCTTTAATTTTACTAAATTTGTAGGAGTTTAAATATATGTGTTCCCTGCTCAGTGATTAGAAGCAACATCTCGAAAGGGAAAGATACTGATATAGATCATCTCATTGACTGCTACTTATAGGGTCAAATTGGAAGACAATTAGAAACAAAAGAAATCAAAAAAGAACACAGATAAGTATCAATAACCTTTGCAATACATGGAGAAGGCATCAAGACACTTTTATAAAACGGCAATGCATTGCTGTATTTTTTAAGAGTTTATTTACACATTACTAATAACGGAATTATCAAGAAAAGTAAAATTATATTGATTTCATTTTTTAGTTGTGGAAGACTGCAGTGTACTTTAACTGATTTGTGTCAAAATTAGTAAAATGTTTTGTATTCAAAAGTATACTTTTAAGTTTTATTTTTATTATTCAAGAACAACATGTTAAGTATAATTGGTACAATAGGAGAATCCCAGGGATGGAGGAGCCTGGTGGGCTGCCGTCTATGGGGTTGCACAGAGTCGGACACGACTGAAGTGACTTAGCAGCAGCAGCAGCAGGCACTATAGCCCCTTCGTAGAAGAAAAATTATCACAGTTTTTGTTATTCATAAGAGAATTTTCAGAAATAAATGTTATCTGAGGCTTAAGTAGATTCATAGATATTTATAGTTTTTGTAACTTAAGAACTATTAAATATATAAATAGGATCCATTTAAGTTTTGAAAAATAACCCTAGGAATTGAAAAATTATATTTCCATAGCAGTCTATTGAAAAATTCCTGTACTATATTTAAAAATCTGGATTTAAACATAAGCAAAAAGAAACTTCTCTGTAAATTTTATTCAAAACCTCTGAATTAGGAAATGATCCTTTATTGTCATAAATTCTACATTTGTCTAGTTTATTATTTAAAAAAGAATATGACTCAGATGATAGTATAATGAAGATTAATAGGTATAAATGTTTCCAAAAGGATGTAGTAAAGAACTCAATACACAATTTATTAATAATTTAAAGCTTATTCCAAGACATTTTTCCAAGTAATATTTTATTTATAAATGTTTAATTTCCCTATTAATTCATAAATCTCTCACATAATTTCTAGCAATTATGAAATTCAAGAAAAGTAATATATGTATATATATGTGTGTGTGTATACATATATATCCTTCAGGTTATATTTGGTTGGGTCTTCTAGGAAAATAGGTTTAATTTAAATCATTGAAATGTACATTAGTCAAAATGCTACATTTACTGCTTAATCAGCATGTATGAAAGAGAGAAATATCCTCTATGTTTATTTGCAATATCTTCTAGTGTTATATAATTTATTGCTATCATTCCCAGATTGTAGCTAACTAGATATTGGATTATATACTTTTTTCAGAACAATGGTAAAGATTTTCTGTATGTCTAATATAAAATCTCTATTCAAGAGCAAACTAAGGCATAATGGTTTGAAAGTCAATGGCCTCTCACTCACATACAAAGAGGAGGGCTTGACGCCCCCCACACCAGGAGTGACTAATGGGAGCTTTCTCCCCAAGGGGTTTTGGAGTATCACTCTGCACATGGGATAACTGAAAGAAGTGAAACAACTGTATCTTTATATAGAAATCAGTCACAGCAAGTGAACAATATTCCTATTATATTAAACATTCACACACTTCTTGTCTCCTAGGACTTGTTAGATTTAAGCAGGGTAGACAGACTACTGCCATGGATAGAGAATGAGCCCACACTGTCTCATACGTACTTGTCTTTCCTCAGCCAAACTTCAAGTGGCCACAGATTTATGCCTGCGGAAATTGATTAATGGGCAGTCAGCCTTTGGTTTTAAAAACACACATATCACACTTATTTGTAACATCAAAGATAGCTGTTAAGTTTTGCTTCTCTATGTGAGGGTGCATTCATCACTTCATATTCATTTGGCCTCAGAAACTCAAACCCTGCCAACTCTAGTGTTATATGTGTATCTAAAGTAGAAAATAATTTTTCCAGCTTTATCTTTTGTGATAGTTTCATCAAACAGATATCAAAAGCCTACAGAGCATTAGTCAGGGACAGGGTGATTAGTTTCTCTCTTTATGGATGGGTAATTAATATAAAAAGGATGGAAAAAAATCCTTAATCCCATTACACTTGATCCATCATTTAGCAATGCTTTTTGACTCTTCAAGGTAAAATCTGCATGTGAATTTCCCCAAAGCAATCAAGTCGTCAGTTTCAGAAAATTATAAAATCCCACAGCAAACTGCACATCACTGATAGAAAAAAGTGAGGTTTCTGACATTCATCTAAGAGTATCTCATTGAATAAAACTGTTTCAAAGATATCACTTCTAAAATTATTCCTAGTAGAACTGACCTAATTTTACTTTAGCTTATGCAATCCAGGATAAAGGCAATACCTGCATAGCAGAAAATATGATATATCAAGAGGGCTAGAAATAAATCTATAGATAATCCTTAAGAGTTGGCAAAGGGGTTGTGGCTCATAGAAGGGCATGCAGTGTTGCAAAATAACAGAGTAGTCAACTGCATCTTAAAGACAGGCCTTTCTTAGAACGCTGAAGATAACCTTTCAAAACCTATGAAATGGATCTATCAAGACTGTATTGACTTGATTCACATTTTAAAATATTTTTGTTTTGTCTTCTTGCTTATTTCCATCTTCTAATGCACCATGTATCATATGATTAGGATATGACTCAGATGGATTATCCTAAAATTCATACTAATTATTGGATGTGGCACACTACATACACACACTCACACATATTAATACATGCTTTTTTTGGAATTTTCTTCACTCTCATTACTCCCCTTTTCATATTACTTTATTTTATTAGAATAAGCAACTGCATCTGTTATAAAATATGGTTATACATATATAAAACATAAAATTTACCATCTTAATTGTATAATTCTGTGAGATTAAGTATGTCAACATTATTGTGCAACCTTCACCACCTATCTCAAGAAGGTTTTCATATTCTGCACTGAAGTCTGTACCTTTAACCATCTATATATCAGATTTTGTTTCCTTTTTAAGGCTGAATAATATTTTACTGTATTTATACATCACATCTTATTTAGAAATGCACCTGTTGATAAACACTTGTGCTGCTTTTATCTTTTGGCTTTTGGTAAACAATGCACTATGAACATGGATGTACAGATATTTTTGATTCTCTGCTTTCACTTCTGTTGGTACATTCCCTGAAATGGAGTTGCTGGATCATGTGATAATTTTGTGTATTTTTTTAAGGTATTGCCATAATATTTTCCATAAGGTAAATGTGGAAAATATTTTCATTTTACATCCCCATCAGCAATACACACAGTTGCAATTTCTTCACAAATTAACTAACACTTATTTTCTGCTAGCTTGTTTGCTGGCTTTTTGATAATCGCTATGCTAATGGACACCACCCTTTATGGCAGAAAGCAAAGAACTAAAGAGCCTCTTGATGAAAATGAAAGAGGAGAGTGAAAAAGTTGGCTTAAAGCTCAACATTCAGAAAACTAAGATCATGGCATCTGGTTGCATCACTTCATGTCAAATAGATGGGGAAGCAGGGAACACAGTAACAGACTTTATTTTTTGGGCTCCAAAATCACTGCAGATGGTGCCGGCAGCCATGAAATTAAAAAACACTTGCTCCTTGGAAGAAAAGTTTTGACCAACCTAGACAGCATATTAAAAAGCAAAGACACTACTTTGTCAACGAAGGTCCATCTAGTTAAGACTATGGTTTTTCCAGTAGTCATGTATGGATGTGAGAGTTGGACTATAAAGAAAGCTGAGCACTGAAGAATTGATGCCTTTGAACTATGGCATTGGAGAAGACTCTTCAGAGTCCCTTGGCCTGCAAGGAGATCCAACCAGTCCATCCTAAAGGAAATCAGTCCTGAATATTCATTAGAAGGACTGATGCTGAAGCTGAAACACCAATACTTTGGCCACCTGATGTGAAGAACTGACTCATTTGAAAAGACCCTAATGCTGAGAAAGACTGGAGGCAGAAGGAGAAGGGAATGACAGAGGATGGATGAGATGGTTGGATGGTATCACTGATTCAATGGACATGAGTTTGAGTAAACTCTGGGAGTTGGTGATGGACAGAGAGACCTGGCGTGCTGCAGTCCACGGAGTCGCAAAGAGTCAGACACAGCTGAGCGACTGAACTGAACTGAATGGATACAAAGCAGTATCTATTTATGGTTTTATTTTTCATCTCCCTAATGACTAGTGATGATGAGCATCTTTTCATGTGTTTACTGGCTATTTGTATACCTTCTTTAGAGAAATGTATATTCAAATTATTGGCCCATTTTTAATTGGGCTTTTTTGTTTTGTTTTTCTTCTCAAGTTGTAACAGCACTCTTTTGAGTACAGAATAATAGGGCATAAGTGATGTACTCCTGCCCCACTTTCTAATTTTGATACATCATCATCTTATTAGATGAAGGCAATCGTCTATTTTCCTTTTTCCTTCACATCACATTTAAACATAATCAACATGAGTGCTAAGTTGCTTCAGTTTGTCCCACTGTTTGTGACCCTTTGAGCTGTAGCCCACCAGGCTTATCTGTCCATGGGATTCTCCAGGAAAGAATACTGGAATGGGTTGACATCTCCAGGGGATCTTCCCAACCCAGGGACCAAAACCAAGTATCTAATATCTCCTTAATTTGCAGGTGGATTCTTAGTGCTAGCACCACCTGGGAAGCCCAACATAATTAATAATGACTGAGAAATACATCTTTAAATCTTTTAATGTCAATACTGAAATTTTAGTAAATTTAAGAGAAAAGATAGATTTTTACTATTAATTAATTTTTGTAATACAGAAGAATTTAAAAACAAGTTCTGAATACTAGTTGAATTTAATTCACCTATTTGGTTCTCTTAAGTTCATCCTATGCCTTTATTTGACTGCTTTAAAAAGGCTTAATTAAGAAATCAGACAACTAGTGATGTGCTGTGTTGTGCTTAGTCACTCAGTCATATCCGACTCTTTGTGACCCCATGTACTGTAGCCCACCAGGCTCCTCTGTCCATGGGGATTCTCCAGGCAAGAATATTGGAATGGGTTGCCATGCCCTCCTCCATGGGATCTTCCCAACTCTGGAATCACACCCAGATCGCCTTCATTGCAGGCAGATTATTTACAGTCTGAGCCACCAGGGAAGCTCATCTAGTGATAAGAAACTACAAACAAAATTTTTTTCTTATGGGGAAAAACCAACCTGGATTAATGCAGCAGGACACAATAAATCATTCTCATCTACTGAGCAAATAAATAGATAAAAGAACATATACAACAAATCGAAGAATTTATCTGACTTATATGTACACTCATGTTCTTCTTACAGGGCAGAACAGCAATCTTCGATATTTGAAAGTCTATTATGTTAAAGAAAAATTAACTCCTGTTTTTCCCAAGAAAGCAAACAGCCATGTTTAGGAATTAAAATGAGGCAAATTCCATCTCAATTTAATAATGATATTTCTAATCCCAAGAACGGCACAACAGTGAAGTGGATGCTTTGGAAAGGAGTGAGCTTTCCATTCATTTTCAAGGATAAACAAGAGAATCAGGAGTCAGGAGTATCACAAAAGCTTCTTTTTTTTTTAATTATTTTTTGCTTGTTTTGTTTTTTAACCAGGAGTTTAGACTATATGACCTCCTAAGTTCCTTAAAATTCCCATGTTTCTTTGATCCCAAGGCTCATCTAAACAGTGTATGGAAAATAAAAAGACAAAGTTTTACCCTAAGGACTGAATAAAGAAATTCAGATGTAAACAAAATAATGATTAACAACAATACAACTATGATATGTAGGTATGAAAGCTCTATATAAAACAATCAGGCATTATTTGGAAAGTAATTGGTTTTAAAAACCGATTTTGCCTGTAGTTACAGCCTTAAAACTGAATTGCTTGTATTGTGGCTGGGCTCAAATGCCTCATTCTCTTGTGCTTCAGTGGATTTTCTTTAAATAGAATGAATTTTTACTCTTCAAAATGTCATCCTATAATTTCTCATTTGTAGATTGCCAAATATATGTTTGGGCTTCCTGACTGGCTTACCAAGCAGGAGAAGTAGGCAAGGCAGGAGACGTGGGTTCGATACCTGGGTTGGGAAGATCCCCTGGAGGAGCAAATGACAACCCAATCCAGCATTCTTGTCTGGAGAATTCCATAAAGAATATAGGCCTGGAGGTCTATAGTCCATGGTGTCACAAAGAGTCGTACACAACTGAGTGACTGAGCATGCACACAAATATATATGTATATAAACATATATATGTAAACATTTATCAGAAATGTATCCTATTATCAAACATTCAATAAAACTTAGTGATTGAACATCCTAAATTTTCAGAGATACATATTATACTTGGTCAACAGAAGATTCAAGTATCTTTAGAAAAAATGGTTGAATTAAAAATAACATTTGGATTTAAAAAAAAGTCTTGTACAAAAATAAAAGTCCATATTGTTACATGAACAAGTTAAATTAATCATTCATGATTTACAATTACATGAAATCCTATATTTTGAAGAGTTTTTTAATTGATTTACCAAATGGCCTTAGAAATCTACATAAATGGTGAAATAATATTGTCTCCTCTTTATTTCACTTTTATTCTAGAATCTTTCAATTCCTGTCAGTTCAACTTTTAAAATACAGGTACATATATCTATGAGTTTGCAAGGTTCAGAGGTTGAATGATTCATCCTCTGATGTTTCAGAGGTTTATATACATATATATTTATTTCTCACTGCCATTGTTCTAGCTCAGACTTTTCCATCTTAAGGCATCTTCCAATAGCAACAACCATAAGTCATGTGATTACCTACACCCACATTTTAAAACAGTCAATGGATGGCTATTTCCTAGGAAAAAAAAAAAAAAACATTCAATCTTCTTAAGACTTGTCATCAAAGACTCACAATTAGTTCTGTAAGGTAGTTAGATAGGAAAAAGGAGTCCAGAATGGTGGTGGCTAAAAGACAAAGAAGGGAAATGCCTGTGAAAATAGAACAAAGGAAGGTCTGAAGACTGGAGTGAAAACCTCAGCTAAAACAAACAGTCCTCCCAGCTAGGTCAATTTACATAGGGCAGGCTCTGGGGGGAGGAGAAAAAAACATATATAAAGAGGAGCCAAAATCAGGCCCTGGGCTTCTCTTCTCTTCACATCCTTTGGTCAGCCCACCCTCACACCTGGAGGATGTATTTTCCTTTGCTTTCTAAATTAAAAAAATAAATAAATAAATGTTTTTGAGCTGCAACATGGAGCTGTCACATTGGTCCATCCGAGGAAATTACATGGGGCTATAACACTGATCCATCCTTCACTTCAAATTTTTGTTGCAAAGAGACAGAACTGAGGAAATTACCAACTCCCCCAACTGTTCCAGAATATTTTTCTTTACTCCATATGAGGCCATCACTACCATTACATGTCTACACTTGTCAGTTTCTGAGTGTTTGATCATACTTTCTCTTCCACCTATAGTCCTGCCTGCTCTCTTCTATTGATGTTCTTATCACTTTCAAATTCTTCTAAATGTCACCTCAACCACTTTTCATTCAAACACATTATCTCTGAGTTAACTATCTGAAAGTAATTAACTGCACTTTAAATTGTATAAATTATATGAATTTTATTAGAATAGTTACATTTATAATGCCTTTCCCACTAGAAACTTAGTCTCTTAAGAGACTAAGTCTCTTAAGACTACAACCTTTCATTAGTTTTTGTTCCCTCCTTGTTTTTTTTTTTTTTTTTGGTATATATTTCTTTCACACATATCAAAAATATGTGTGGAATTGAAGTCTCTTTTTATAACTGAGAAAACAAAAGTGAAGACTGTTAAAAAGTCTTGCAGAAGATTAGACTGGGCATTATTGGGTGATTCTAAGAATAGAATCTGGCTCACCAGTGACTGCAGTCTGGTGATCTTACCATTAGAGAACATTCATCCCCAGGTAACCTAATTTTTTTTGACAGTAGGCAATGCTTTGCAACTCTAGTACAAAAATAATTACTTAAAGAAATCATAATGTGAGACTAATTTATTAGAATTATACACTTAACTTTAGTTTTTAAAGTTAGATTTCTAAAAATTTCACAGGACGGTAAAAGCCAATTATTCCTAATTTAAAGCTGAAGTTTAATACAATATTAGTTTAATTATATATTCTTCTTGGACTATAAATTCAGACAAATCTTGATATTTTAGACACACAAAAGTAAGTTAGTTACTGTTTATAATGCTACATGAAATTGCTGCTTGAGACTAACTCACACCATGAGACTGCCATATATTTTTTGATTTGAAATTATATTCAATGATTAAGTAAAATATTCATATTTGTATTGTTAAACTTAAAATGCCTATTTTTATGTGAGATTATGGAAGAATGAATAAGAACCAAATATAGGTGACTAATCTGAGAACCATCTCTACATATCTGTGTCAATAAGCAAGAAGATAAAACACTGTGTCTCATCTCTATAATAAGGATTATAATCCTTACTTCAGTGGAAGATGATAGGATTAATTAGTATGTATAAAACATTTTGAATGTGAAAAGCTATATTTGACTCCATACATGTATAAAGATATGCATTATTCCATCCCTAAGAATAATTTATCAAGTGGTAGTAGTTAATGAGAAACCCTTAAAATACAACACATATAAAGCATGATGATGATGGTTCTTTTCTTTTACTGGAAATATGTCAAGATACTTTAAGCTCATAATTATCACAAAGCCAGTAGTTACTCTTAAAACTCTTCCTAGACTTGATATGTTCAATGATGTTCACTAGTTTATGGTGATCACATTACAATAGTTATTCAAATTAAAAATTCTAAGGTATAAATGACCTAATATATCCATATGTGCATGTGCTCAGTTGCTCAGTCTTGTCTGATGCTTTGTGATCCCATGGACTGTAGCCTACAAGGTTCTTCTGTCCATGGCATTTTCTAGGCAAGAATAGTGGAGTGGGTTGCCATTTCCTACTCCAGGGGATCTTCCTGACCCAGGGATTGAAACCTTCTCTCTTGCATCTCCTGCATTACCAGGCAGACTCCTACCACTATGCTATATATACACAAGGTTAATCATTTAACAATACAGTTAAATGGGAAATGACAGTGGAAGATGTCAAGCACAGTTTTACAAACACATGTAAGTAACTTCAGGTTATTAACTGTAGAAAAGCCCCCCTTTGCTTTCCAATATGATTAATATACATATCTTTAAAAATCCCTGAAAAACAGTTGTTTCAGGGACTAAAACTTTGTCATGTTAGGTCACTGCTCCAAAGTTCTGGCTAGGTTTAGCTATAAAATCCTAATTACCTAAGGAAATGAATTGGCTGCACAAAAATTTCAGGCTTTAGATACTTGAGTAAAACAATCATGTTGTTTATCAAATCACCACACATTAACATACTTTGTGGTCTTGGTAGCTGAAGATAGCATTAAAGTACAACTTTGCTATGTAAAGAAACTTAACCAAGGCTCTTGATTGAACACTCAACTTATTCAGGTAAATGGACTTAGTGAGAGCTGTCTGAGCCAAGAATTCTTTTCCTGTAAAAGTAGATCTGGGTCATCTTCATATAACATAAGGAAAAACAAGCATACACAGCCTACAAGTTTAACACTGCAGAGAAAGGGCACAGAAATTTCCCTTGGAAAATTTTAAAAACAGACATTACTTATCTACCATCATACTCATTGAAAAAATTCTTAATATTTTATCCAGGATACATCTAATTTTTCTTCAGCATAACTTAAAAGTCTGCAGGGTAAATTAATAGCAAAATGTATTCCCAGGTAAATAAATAATTTGACCCAGCCAGAGTGATATTGGATATATGCCAATTCAACATCAGAGGAGAGATTTTAAAAATGTTGTTTTATTTTAAAGTAGTTAATCTCAAACTATTATTTCTGATAGTAGATAGTAGGGCCATTTTTTTCTGTTGAGGGTTCTTAATTTGTGACAATAATACCATATTATTAACACAGGAGAAAGAACACCCTTTAAATTATCTATGGCAAAGAAATGTAATTTGCTAGACACTTTCTGTGCATAAATAATTCTTTCAAAGCAAAATGTTTCCACAATAAAATAGTACTATCATAGCCTTACTTGATGAACTGTTTTCTCAATACACTTAAAATCTTTATATGATTTTAGCAATCTTACTTCAAATTTCATTTGATGGTTTTCATAGGAAAAAATATGAGCATGGAGACTTTTTTCCTCCTATAGGGAAATCATCTTTCATCATTTTATAATTGTTATGAAGAGTTATATGAGGTTGTTTATGTTTCAAGTTTTACTATTATTTTGCCTACCTAAAATTTGCTTTATACATAATGCATTGAGGGTGGTGGACAAGATAGGTGAAAGAATTAATAAATACAAACTTCCATCTATAGAGAACAAAGAAAAAAAAAAGAAACAAAAAGTCAAAGTGATGTCATGTACACATAAGGAATGTAGTCAATAATATTGTAACAACACTGTAAGGTAATGGATGGTAACTGAACTTACTGTGCTGATTATTTCATAACATGTAAAATATCAAAACTCTGTGCTGTACATCTGAAACTGATTCCTCAAAGGCTAAAGTATTTGTTATTGTTCTAATACTGAGAATAAAACAATTATGCTTCAATATTTTTATTCCAGAATCTAGAGATACTCATACTTTATGCTTTCTATCTCATTACAGAATAATTGGATTTCCATGCTATATACACTTTTAAAATATGTTTTTTAATACTGTTTAATATATAATATCACACTGAATTAAATTTTCCAAAAATTATAGTACTTGGGATTATGTGGGCAAGGGGTGTTTTAAATCTTTGTTTTCTAAAGATTAACGCATTTCATTTATATTGTTTTGCTACATAATTTAGCAAATACAAAGGCAGATTCAATATAACAGAGTAGAGCGTCACTGAGTTATCAACACTAATTTTAATCCCAGCTTTATAAATGATATTATGATTGCAGGCCTACATTTCAAACCTTCAGTGCCTTAAAGAAATATATCTGGGTTATGCGAATTGATTCTGTGAGACTGTTGGAAAAGAAAAATAGAGTGCCTTTATAGATAGATACTAGACAAATGTAAGATATAATCTATCAGAACGTAATTTTCTTTATTTTACAATGAAGCTACATGGCTACATCTCATGTGCTAAAATGCCCCAAGATAGTTCATATATCCACTGAGAATATTACATTTAGAGAACTATAATTACTAGTTAGTAATTTAATTTTCCTAAGAGGCAAATACTGTATCACTCACTTTCTGAGAAAAATAGTAACCAATTTTAAATGCAACTTGGACATTTTATAGACTGTTGCCTGCATTTTTTGAAAATATAGCTTAAGCTGGTAAATTCTGTATCTTAAAGGATAATTTTAATCACATATTTATCACATTTATTCATTACCTAAGATATGCAAAGGCAAAGGAATCCCTAGATATTCTGTTTTTTTTTTTTTTTTTTTCCTCCATTAGAAGTATATATCACAATGGAAAGAAAAACGTATTAAAATTGTATACATTTAAGCGACTTCCCTTTCACTTTTCACTTTCATGCATTGGAGAAGGAAATGGCAACCCACTCCAGTGTTCTCGCCTGGAGAATCCCAGGGACAGAGAACCCTGGTGGGCTGCCGTCTATGGGGTCACACAGAGTCGGACATGACTGAAGTGACTTAGCAACAGCAACAGCAAAGCATACATTACATTACATGAAAAACATTTATTTCCTCTTTTAAATTTATTAAGTGAAGCCTAAAGCAATATAGTTTTTAAAATAGAAATAGCTTTAAATAGTAGAAATAGTTTTTAAATAGCTGAAAATAGGTTAAAAATAGAAATAGTTTTTAAAATAGTTTGGGACTTCCTTTTAAAGTTCATGCCTAAGTTCTTAAAACTTTCTTAGGTCATTGAGTAAACTTTCTTATAGATCTGTGAACATATTTCACTTTATTTACATGATAAATAAATGTTGTGGAAGCAATATTGTTTCATGGAGGGATGGAGAATTTTAACATCTGTGCTTTGTGATATGTTCTGCATATTTGCAAGGATAAATTTAATTCAGGAGCTCTGATTATATGAACTAGAAATAAATATATGAAATTGGTGAGATATCTTATTACATTTCCCTGTTAGCAGATTTAACTTAAAATAGTTTTCTTGTATTCTGGGATTTTTTTTTTTTCATGTAGATTTACCTTCTTTATCATGTCTATTTACCTTTGGACTTTTAGGTATTTTTTCAACATTTTTCATTCCATGTGATGTACAGATTGATATTAAATGTGAACATGTGTATTAAAAATATTTTTAACGTTCAAGGAAGTACTTGTCTAATTCTATGCAATATTTTGTTGAAAAACATATCACGTGGTCTTAAGCTTGAAAACAAGTTTGTTATTTAAAAATGGAAATAAATTTTTCATATAAAATGCACTATTCTACAAAAGTAATGTATAAATATCATCATGTTTAAACATGTGAAAGATAAATCTTCAAGTAAGGGCACATCCTAGTGTGTCTATTCATTTGGGGCAGATTCTCATTCTAAGAGAAATAATAAAGCAATTGCAGAGATTTGCCTATACAAATCAAGGCATGCCTGATTGCATTCTGAACAAGTCTCAGGAGACGTATGCCTACAGCATCCTTTATCAGAAAATGAAGAAAAAATTTAACTTTAAATACTGGATTTCAGTGGGGCCAGGCATTCCCCTGATGGACTGCTATTTGGGTATTTAGGATTCCGAAAATAAGATCTATGCCAGAGAGTTGGTTGGAGGCAAAGTCTAGAGTTAGATTAGGCCCAAATAGGAACAAAGATTTACCTAGACATCTCTCAATGTTGTCTATATCTCTTCTCTCCTTAAGGAAGAAAGTATGCTTTATATCTTGATAGTGTCTGTAATATCATATCCTTAAACCATTGTAAAAATACAGCACCAGGAAGAAACTAAATATTTCATGATACTTGCCAGTGTTTGCTAGTCATCTTTTTTGTCCACCATAAGCCAGCTCACCTTCACAAGCTATCTCAATATTGTACATGAAAAGTATATAAGATAAGCAAAGATGGCAAAGAAATCCAAGGATACAAGTGAATCTGGTGACAATTGATTAAACAGTAGCCATTTCTTCAAATACACATACAGTTAATGTTATCGATTTTAAGTAGTGAAATCAATACTAAACTTTATGACATATAATCACTACTTCTAAGATATTACATGATACAGGTAGAGATTAAAAAAAAACTAAGTGAAATGCTTTAAAGTAAAAAGGCAAACAAATAAGGATTGTTCTAGTCTTTATGTTTTAACACATACCGATTCTCATGGTGGGGGCAGTAGTATGTAGATGTGTTACATAAGTATTTTTTACAACCTAAATACATAGCTTTATGTTCTGAGGGTACAAAGACTTAAGGGTCCATTTTGCTCTTCAAATAGATTATAAATTCTATATCATTCAATCTGTTTACAGCCTGACAGCCACTGACATATCAATTTATCTTTTGTGTAGCTAAGACATACTACTCAGTGTTCATTGAACTTTTTCCATTTTGTTCACTTCAGTTTATGTGGTTCCCAATGCCCAAAATGTTTTTCAACCCCCTTCCTCAACTCGTTATATGAAAGTTTTAATAGAGTTTTAAGAGCCATCTCAAATGTTATCTGGTAAATACCTACTTAGTTAGCTATGAATCCCAATAAATAAAATGCTTGTAATACATTCAACCTTTCAAAACCTTTCAAAAGCCTTTCAAAAATTTTACAGTCTTTTTAACATGGACTAGAGAGCTGCAACTCACAGAAATGCAATACTATATTACTGTTTTTTGCTAATGAAATGATCATTCTAATTACAAATTTCATAATGTTACGATTGAATATGACATGTAATAACATGACTATATTGCATAGAGAATGACAACTGAATCATCATTATGTATAACTATTTCAAATTTATATAGCAACTTTGAAGTAACAAATTTTATTAGAAAGATATTTATTTCAAGTGAACTACATATATATGTTTATTTTCTTTAAAATATTTCTATTTGGCATCACTTCATGGCAAATAGATGGGGAAACAGTGGAAACAGTAGCTGACTTTATTTTTCTGTTCTCCAAAGTCACTGCAGATGGTGATTGCAGCCATGAAATTAAAAGACACTTACTTCTTGAAAGGAAAGTTACGACCAATATAGACAGTATATTAAAAAGCAGAGACAGTACTTTGTCAACAAAGGTCCATCTAGTCAAGGCTATGGTTTTTCCAGTGGTCATGTATGGATGTGAAAGTTGGACTATAAAGAAAACTGAGCATAGAATTGATGCTTTTGAACTGTTGTGCTGGAGAAGACTCTTGAGAGTGCCTTGGATTGAAAGGAGATCCAACCTGTCCATCCTAAAGGAAATCAGTCCTGGGTGTTCATTAGAAGGACTGTTGTTGAAGC
Source organism: Bos indicus (assembly GCF_029378745.1). Classification (NCBI taxonomy): domain Eukaryota; kingdom Metazoa; phylum Chordata; class Mammalia; order Artiodactyla; family Bovidae; genus Bos; species Bos indicus. The sequence goes on along the minus strand of NC_091760.1, from coordinate 33,799,639 downwards.
TGAAGCTCCAATATTTTGGTCATCTGATAAAAGCTGACTCGTTTGAAAAGACCCTGATGTTGAGAAAGATTGAGGGCAGGAGGAGAAGGGGATGACAGAGGATGAGATGGTTAGATGGCATCACCGACTCAATGGATATGAGTTTGGGTAAACTCCTGGAGTTGGTGATGGACAGGGAGGCCTGGCGTGCTGCAGTTCATGGGGTCGCAAAGAGTCAGATACGACTGAGCGACTGAACTGAACTGAACATATATATGTTTATTTTCTTTAAAATATTTCTCTCTCCATTCACATAATACATACAGCTATTTGATATTATAGTGACACTATTTAACTTACAAATATGTTGTTGTTAAGAATCATCAATCAATACATGATTTATATAAGAATAAATCTTGATGACTTACTGGTAAATATATTTGCTGTGTAATTTGAATCTATAAATAAAAGCTGAAATCCTAAGATTGAATCCCAAGTAAGATTATAATATGTAAACTATAGAGATATGACTACTTTAAAATATTACAAATAAATAATGTAACTCATGGAAATTAAGTTATTGGCAGACAAGTTTTTCTTTTTATAAACCCTAGAAATACAGACCTCAACCATATTTTTTAATAGCGGGTATCTATTAAATAACTTTGACTCAGTTTTTGAAACTTCAAAATAATGGTCCTTCTAGTTAAGTCTAATGCTACCAGAATCGTTAAATTAACAGGTGAAATGAGCAAAATTATTTGGAAGTGTAATCCTATGCAAACATAAAGAAATTTTCTGATACATTTGTAGGTATAAAAGGTCATCATTTATTTCATTGTGATCAAGAATATTTGGTAAACACTCTATATGAATCCCTTCAATTACGATTATTTGCATGTAGCAGAATTCTTATTACAATATTCATATTTTTCCTGTTGAAGCACTTCTTTGATCACATATGCATTCTTTCCCTCATAGCGACACAGATTTTGAGATGTACTTAAAGACTAAATTTTAAGAACTCACTCACACCCCAGAATATATGCAGGAACTTCACCTATTGTGTAAAGTGTTAAATGCCTATCAGTTAGAACATATCAGGTCTATCTAGTGAACTCAGAAAATATTTGTGCAACAAATAGTTTTTGATTTGAAAAAAAAAAAAACCTACTTAGTTTTCCTATTTATATCCTGATTTAATATATCTTTATCTTCCTACTTGTGTCAACAATATGACATAGACATATGTCTAAGTCTGTCTATATCTATATATGTCTTATGTCTAGGGCTTAGACATCTTATCTTTCAGCAGACAAATATATCCCATCCCCAGGTTTCTGCATTCACACTTTGTTGTTGTTGATTAAACTCAGAATAACTGACAGGGTGTTCTATATACTTGACCTAGAATGTAATGGACTGTGTCCCCGAGCCCTGAAACTGTAGATGCCCTGTGCACAGAGGAAGAGCATGCTAACCAAGCTTCTTCAGTGGGAATCTAAAAGCTGGCAGAGGGTTTTAAGAAAATGGAATCCCTAGGACCACCCTTTGGAATACAGAATCAGAAGAAAATCCCTCTGCTGACCTCCTTCCAGATTCCACATAGCATAAGCACTCAACCAGGGAAAATGAGCTGTTTGACACCTGCCCCTTCAATTTTCCAACTAAATCCTTGAAAATGTTTGTTCATTTTTTTTCCACAGCTGTAAAGTAAATGTTTAAAACTTGAATATACTGACATTCATTTCAGCAAAACCAATCAATAAATGCTGTGATATAAAATGTTTTCTGGTTCAGCTAAAGTGATCAATAATAGAAAACAGCAGAGCATAGATTTTTATAACAGAATGAGACAAATATTATTAATATCTCATCTATATTATATTTAATAGAATCAAGACAAAAAATGGCTTTACCAAGAGACACATCTGTCCTGCAGCTTTCCAAGCTCCCTTTGGCTTTGAGACAGACAGTCCACAGAAAAAAGAAACTGGCTAGTAATTTAGGGTTCATGTCAAAGTCATGATACAAATTATTCCATCACTTTCATTTTACATTCAGGACAGGAGTACTGTTTATTTCCCCTTTCTCCCATTAGATGTGAAACTCTTCCAATTATTAAATTCCTTAGCTGATTATACAATTCCTTAGAGCCTTATTTCTACATGGGAACACTAATTATTGCATAAATGTCAATTCCTTAAGGATTTATGCAAACTTAAACAAAATAACAACTGAGTATTTTAAATTTGAAATAGTGATTTAAATTTTATCTGAAAGCATAAACAGAAGAAAATATTCAAGAAAAAATTCACTAAGGATCATGAATGAGAGGGCTTCTCCATTAGATATTTAAATATCTCCTTTTTTAAAAGTCTACATATTGAGCAGTAAACAGACAGTCTTCAAGATAATTCTAATGTAGATGTAGATGTGTACATGTGTGAGTGTGTGTGTATTTGCATCAGTTCATGTGAACTGTGTAAAGGTAGCTTATAAAACAGTAAGAAAATTATAGTTTTGTTTTTCATAAAAAACAGCTTTATTTGGAAAAATAAAATTAGGATTCTTATTTTGTATTCATCACAATGAATTCCAGATGCCTAAAAGGGTTAAATGAGAATTAAAATTACAGAAATGAAAATATTAAGAAGATGTGAATAACCAATTTTAAGATTTAGAAGAAATTTATAAGTGTAAGAGTAATGAAGAAATATTTACACGGATTTATTGTATGACAGCATAAATATTGACAGTAAAACATGGGAAGTGTTGAAAACTCTCATTCAGAAGAAAGAAGAAATCTTTCATCTGAATAATATTAATATTCCATCTCAACAATAATAAAAAAATCAATATTTTGATGCCATTTTCAGCTACCAACCTTCCCCTGCATATGTATGCATATGTGTATATATGTATAGATAGATAGATATCTACATCTATCTATATTTAATCATATTAATGATTATGTTAAAAAAGCAAAGTTAAATTGTTAAAAACAATTTTAAAGAATAAAACTTTGTGAAAAGCAAATTGTCAAAATTATAATGTGTGTGTGTGGTTTTTATTAATGGTATACTTTTAACTCCAGAAAATTCCTCTCCTAATATGACATGATTTCTAATTAAACATTTATGTAAAATGTATATTACAAAACTTTAAATAGTATGAACTGTAAACAACACTAGAATAGTTATTAACTTATGTCTTAATGCTTACTTAGACTCTGATTGTAGTCACTACAAAATTATTTTTGAAATCTATTGATATGGAAGAAAGGTACAAATACAAATGGTTAAATTAAAAAAAGCATGAAATACATTCATGTTCAATTGGTGAGATATATATAGACACATATGCTACTGGTTTGAATGTAAACTATTTTGTTTAAATAGGTCTCAGATCTCACTCTCACTTACTCTTACAATATCCCTCTCCTCCTCCTTGCCACACAAAAATGTCATTCCCTCACAAACACACCTACCTGGTCACAATAAAACACCAAAATTAAAAAAGTCAGTCTCCAATATGATTAATTTTTATTCCCATTGTCAGAATTTTCTTCTCCAAATTATCAAGGAATATTTTTCAATATTCCTTTTATGAATGCAACTACATTTGAAAGAATGTATCACAGAAGGTTATCTGTGTAGTCACATTTGGTAGCTAAAAAAGAATATTGAAGGAAATTCTGTGGGAGGAGGTATATAACTTCAAAACTGCACAGTCATTCAGTGCTAAGGAAAAACAGAAAAACCTGCTCTGATGAACAAGATAAAGCACTGTAAGTAAATGCAGCATAAGAGAATCTAATAGCCCCAGTCACCACTGCTGCTACTGCTGCTAAGTCATTTCAGTCCTGTCTGACTCTGTGCGACCCCATAGACGGCAGCCCACCAGGCTCCCCCAGGATCCCCAGAATCCCCTGGGATTCTCCAGGCAAGAACACTGGAGTGGGTTGCCATTTCCTTCTCCAGTGCATGCAAATGAAAAGTGAAAGTGAAGTCGCTCTGCCGTGTCCGAATCTTGGTTACCCCATGGACTGCAGCCCACCAGACTCCTCCGTCCATGGGATTTTCCAGGCAAGAGTACTGGGGTGGGGTGCCATTGCCTTCTCTGCCAATCACCACAGATTCAATCAAAGGCAGGGTAATGGAGCAGGCAATGGGTCCAGATGCAAATTACTGTAACTACAGTCTCCTTCAGGCGTACATTTTTGCAAATGCATGATGTACCCACCAGCCTAACACACTCATATGTGTGCACAGGCACAGCCTCCACTTAAGAGTAATCACAGATATGGAAAATATGCACGAAAGTAGACTAGCATTAAATAGTATTATATAGACTAGTATTAAATAATATGAAATAGGTTTAGACTAGACTCATATTAAAAGTTGAAAGATGAATTAATAATACATAAAATAATCACTAGGTCTTCTGTCATCAAAGGAAGAGAGAAAATAAGAAATGAAACAATTTGAGATTTATAACATATATAATTTCTATTGCAAGGGATTTTTAAAATACTGCAATTAGCAACAACAGATATTTGAAACCAAATTAACCTTTTCCTAATGCATATAATATTTGATAACCTAAAAGCTCTTTAATATACTAAGTTTGTCAATCCAAACAGTAATAAAATATTGCTTTAAGCTCTATGCTAATATGTCTCAAATCGATGTGCCCTGAGGTATAAACCTGTAATAACGTAGGCCAATCTAGTTGCTGGCTTACCCTAAGTGCATTAGAATGCAGCACACACTGTGTTAGGAAGATTGGATGATGAAGGGCAAGTGCTTGTTAAATTTATGAGAAAAAGAATACAGGCAGTTTCAAATGAAACTACACTTTTCCAAAGTTTCTTCATAAGTTATTTCAAACTAGAAACACATACCTCCAAAGAGAAATAGGTGTGATAAAGAGCCAATTTTCTAGCTTATCCTCCCCACCCTCTTCCCCACAATAACCACCAAAATACTGATACTAATATTAATGTATACTGTCTCAAGCATCTTAATCTTTTACATGATTAAAGGAGCACAAGATAAAATACTTAACATCTTTCAGTGACTATTAAGATCACCTACAGAGTTTAAAAAAAAAAATAATGCTGGGGTCCCAAACACAGAGATTCTGATTTCACTGGGTAGAAGGAGTGAATTGCTATTTCAGTGGTATGCAAAGGTAAAATCATTTACCTGATTTTAAAATCAATCCTGATTTCGGGATCTCTCAAGGTGATTTTGACGTTCAGATTGGGTCAGAGTTCATTGGGCCATGTAATCCAATAGACACTATTTTGTAACTTGGGAAATTTTTTTAAACTCTCTCAGACTCAGTTCTGCTGTTACAAAACTGAGATTTTAGTAGATTCTAACCAATAGAACTACTATGTGTAAGAAATGAGATCCTGTTTATAGACAAACTATAGCAGTGGTCTGCAGAGAAATCAAATACTCTGTGTATCTGTTTTTATAACATACCACATACAGGTAAATAATGATACAGAACTAACCAGTGTCATAACTTATGTCTATACTAAATCCATTCAGAGTTTTACTTACCAGCAATAACAGCTATTTGCTTTAGTAAGAGTAATGAGAAAGCCTGAGGACTTCAAATTTCTACAAAAGGTCAACTCTACTAGGGATGCAGGCCACAAGAAGGCTATCCAGGATGAATAAACACCCTTGACAGTGAAAATGGTGAGGGAACCTCCATGGCTTTTGTTTTTAGGAATGGAGTGAAGAGTTGATGTGTGCAGCAACTTCCCAGTGACTAGCAACTCTTAGGCAATGTGCTGAGAAGATCAATGCCTTTGTTTGGAGGCATAGCCCATTATATCTACTACTGTGGGCAGGAATCCCTTAGAAGAAATGGAGCATCCATCATAGTCAACAAAAGAGTCCAAAATTCAGTACTTGGATGCAATCTCAAAAATGACAGAACGATCTCCATTCCTTTACAAAGCAAAACATTCAATATCACGGTAATCCAAGTCTATGCCTTGATCAGTAACACTGAAGAAGCTGAAGTTTAACGGTTCTATGAAGACCTACAAGACCTTCTAGAACTAACACCCAAAACAGATGTCTTTTCCTTTATAGGGGACTGGAATGCAAAAGTAGGAAGTCAAGAAACATCTGGAGTAACAGGCAAATTTGGCCTTGGAGTGCAGAATGAAGCAGCATAAAGGCTAATAGAGTTCTGCCAAGAGAACACACTGGTCATAGCAAACAGCCTCTTCCAACAACACAAGTGAAGACTCTACACATGGATATAGCCAGATGGTCAACATTGAAATCAGAGTGATTATATTCTTTGCAGCCAAAGATGGAGAAGCTCTATACAATCAACAAAAACAAGACCGGGAGCTGACTGTGGCTCAGATCATGAACACCTTATTGCCAAATTCAGACTTAAATTGAAGAAAGGGAAAACCACGAGACCATTCAGGTATGACCTAAATCAAATCCCTATGACTATACAGTTCAGTTCAGTTCAGTTGCTCAGTCATGTCCGACTCTTTGCGACCCCGTGAATTGCAGCACCCCAGGCCTCCCTGTCCATCACCAACTACCGGAGTTCACTCAGACAAACTATACAGTGGAAGTGAGAAATAGATTTAAGGAACTAGATCTGATAGACAGAGTGCCTGATGAACTATGGATGGAGGTTTGTGACATTGTACAGGAGACAGGAATCAAGACCAGCTCCAAGAAAAAGAAATGCATAAAAGCAAAATGGCTGTCTGAGGTGACCTTAAAAATAGCTGTGAAAAGAAGAAAAGGGAAATGCAAATGAGAAAAGGAAAGATATACATATTTGAATGCAGAGTTCCAAAGAATAGCAAGGAGAGATAAGAAAGCCTTCTTCAGTGAAAAATGCAAAGAAATACAGGAAAACAATAGGATGGGAAAGATTAGAGATCTCTTCAAAAAAATTAGTGATAATTTTCTAGGGAAAGATTTCATGCAAAGATGGGCTCAATAATGGACAGAAATGGTAGGGTCCTAACAGAAGCAGAAGATATTAAGAAGAGGTGGCAGAAATACACAGAACTGTACAGAAAATATCTTCATGACCCAGATAATCACGATGGTGTGATCACTCACCTAGAGCCAGACATCTTGGAATGTGAAGTCAAGAGGGCCTTAGGAAGTATCACTACGAACAAAGCTAGTGGAGGTGATGGAATTCCAGTTGAGCTAATTCAAATCCTGAAAGATGATGCTGTGAAAGTGCTGCACTCAGTATGTCAGCAAATTTGGAAAACTCATCAGTGGCCATAGGACTGGAAAAGGTCAGTTTTCATTCCAATCCCAAAGAAAGGATATACCAAAGAATATTTTAACTACGACACAATTACACTCATGTCACATGTTAGTAAAGTAACGCTCAAAATTCTCCAAACTAGGCTTCAGCAATATGTGAACCATGAACTTCCAAATGTTCAAGCTGGTTTTAGAAAAGGCAGAGGAACCAGAGATCAAATTTCCAACATCCACTGGATCATCAAAAAAGCAAGAGAATTCCAGAAAAACATCTATTTCTGCTTTATTGACTATGCCAAAGCCTTTGACTGTGTGGATCTCAATACTGTGGAAAATTCTGAATGAGATCAGAATACCAGAACACCTAACCTGCCACTTGAGAAATCTGTATGCAGGTCAGGAAGCAACAGTTAGAACTGGACATGGAACAACAGACTGGTTCCAAAAAGGAAAAAGAGTACATCAAGGCTGTATATTGTCACCCTGCTTATTTAACTTATATGCAGAGTATATCATGAGAAACACTGGGCTGGAGGAAGCACAAGCTGGAATCAAGATTGCAGGGAGAAATATCAATAACCTCAGATATGCAGATTTCACCATCCTAATGGCAGAAAGTGAAGAGAAACTAAAGAGACTCTTGATGAAAATGAAAGTGGAGAGTGAAAAAGTTGGCTTAAAGCCCAACATTCAGAAAACTAAGATCATGGCATCCCGTCCCATCACTTCATGGCAAATAAATGGGGAAACAACAGAAACAGTGGCTGACTTTATTTTTCTGGGCTCCAAAATCACTGTAGATGGTGATTGCAGCCATGAAATTAAAAGATGCTTTCTCCTTGGAAGGAAAGTTATGACCAACCTAGACAGCATATTAAAAAGCAGAGAAATTACTTTGTCAACAAATGTCCATCTAGTCAAGGCTGTGATTTTTCCAGTAGTCATGTACGGATGTGAGAAGTGGACTGTAAAGAATGCTGAGAGCCAAAGAATTGATGCTTTTGAACTGTGGTGTTGGAGAAGACTCTTGAGAGTCCCTTGGATTTCAAGGTGATCCAGCCAGTCCATCCTAAAGGAGATCAGTCCTGGTGTTCATTGGAATGACTGATGTTGAAGCTGAAATTCCAATACTTTGGCCACCTATGCGAAGAGTTGACTCATTTGAAAAGGCCCTGATGCTGGGAAGGATTTAGGGCAGGAGGAGCAGGGGACCACAGAGGATGAGATGGTTGGATAGCATCACTGACTCAATGGACATGGGTTTGGGTGGACTCCAGAAGTTGGTGATGGACAAGGAGGTCTGGCATCCTGTGGTTCATGGGGTCACAAAGAGTTGGACATGACTAGCTACTGAACAGAACTGAACTGAACCCATAAATTTATTAACATTTGAAAGAAAGTGTGTTCATCTTCTACTTTGGACTGAAATAACAAAGGGCTCCTAAACTGGATAAACATTTTTAAGTTTTCAGTACAAAAAATATATATATATTTATAGTGAGAGTAAATAAAAGGGCAAAACAAACAGTGAGTGGGCTTCCCTGGAAGCTCAGCTGGTAAAGAATCCACCTGCAATGCAGGAGACCCGATTTCGATTCCTGGGTCGAGAAGACCCCATGGAGAAGAGATAGGCTATCCACTCCAGTCTTCATGGGCTTCCCTGGTGCCTCAGACAATAATGAATCTGCCTGCAATCGGGAGACCTGAGTTTGATCCCTGAGTTGGGAAGATTCCACTGGTGGAAGGTGTGGCAACCCAGTCCAGTATTCTTGCCTGGAGAATCCCTATGGAAACAGGAGCCTGGCGGGCCTACCATCCATGGGTTTCAAAGAGTCAGACACGATTGAACGACTAAGCACAGCACAGCAGTGAGAAGACCAGATCAGATAGGTACAATACCAGAGTGGAAAAAAAAAAAAAAGAAAAATCCATACTTACCAACAAGGACACTTTTGGAGGGAACATTTCAAAGTATAGGAGTGAGGCCAGGGTTACAGTGATGTATGAGTAAAGAACAGCTCAAAATTAAATAAAGAGAGGAATCTGAGCAATCTCTGTGGCATGCCCCAAAACAGGGACAATAACAATTTGGAGACTCAGCTGGAGATACGCGTATAATTTCACACCCACGCTCATTTGCTCTTTGTTACATCTTTGTGTTCCAATCTATCATTGCTCTGCTCATGGAACTTGAAGGCAAATTCCAAGATGTGAGACTCAACAAATGAAGGAGAACTTTGCCCTTTCATATAATTAGATGGTGTACCTGCATTACATTCTGCAAAACATGCTTGCCATCTGATTTATTTTCTTAATGGATTGAATTTCAGCAAACAAACTTAAAAATCCTAGCTCAGTAAATTGGTAAGGGCAATTACCACACCTATATGCTAACTGTTTTATAATGTAATAAGAAAAATATTTTCTCTTCAAAAGGAAGTTTCTGGCTTCTCAGAAATATTATCACATAAAAATAAGTGATTATTTTGTTACTGACACCTATAGTTTAAATGTCCTTTAAAAGTGCATTATCTCTATCTGTGTGACTGTAGTAACGCCTTTTGTACATCATTTCCCAGCAGCAGTAAGACCATATACACCATCTTCCTCCTCTGACTGCCCTTTATAGCAAAGGGCCCTTATGAAAAACCCCTTAGTTCTCCAGGGTCACTACTTATTACGGTAAATACAGACAAAAAGGTCCTGTCATCCTATAAAAGCATTCAGTTTCTGAAAGCTAAAATTTAATTCCCTGTGCAAATTCAAATATAACTCAAGAATAGAACAGCTTCTCTATGTAGTTGATAGGATTATGACAAAAGGGTAGAAGAATTGATTTTCAACTGTAGTGAGAAATTAAGTTAACCTTAACCTTCACTCGGATATACATGCTGGTGTACTAGAAAAGATCATGTAGCTTCTTTCTAGTTATCAGAAAATTCAACCTACCAATATCCATTGTTAAGACACTGTGAAAATAGACAGGGGGATAGTCTGTGCTTGAGAGAATTGTGATGTGCTGATACTCTGAATACAAGGGTCGATTTGCTATTTAACAGATTCAGACAATAAATACAAATAATTTTATGCAGATTATTTAGACTAGGTGGACTAAATGGATTCTTTTAAAAATTAAAAGCAACATACTTATAATGTCACTACTTATTAATTCTTTATCTGTCTTATTTTAAAATGTTGTGATAAAATGACACTCTTTGAACTTGGACTATTCTTTCCAGCATTACGGTTTACTATGTGTTCCAACTACAGGATACCTTCATGGAACACTTTTTGAGGCATTGCTGGTCTCCTAAAGAGTCGAGGGAGTCTCTGAGGATATAATCATCCTCTCTCTACCCTGCTTTCCCACACAACTGGAGAGGAGTGGGTGAGAAATGGAGCATAAACTTCTCAAAGAATGGTTAAGCACTCTAGAGGAAGAAATGCTCCTTAATCTGCAAGAGAATGACTTTCATTCTTGCAGTGTTACTACTTTGCAAGGTATCAAGACTTCCTAAGAATCTACAGTGATATAATTGTGATATTCAAGAAGAGACAGAATAGAGCACAAAGAGAAACCAACACATGAATGTAATTGGACTATATGACAGAATTTGCACTTCAGCTTTATGGAGAAAGAGAAACTATTCACAAATACAGTCTGGGACAAGTAGTTACCCATGTGTTAAGGACTAAAATTAGTCTTACTTCCCATCATATGTAAAATACCAGTTAAAGGGGGGTTAAAGTGTTAATTTTGCAAAGCAAAATAGTGGAGTGACTATAAGAGAAAAATATCTTTCTCCTAACTGAAACTTCTTAAACAAGTCACAAAATAGCACTAGCCATACAAAATTCCAATTTGGCTATACTACAGTCAAGAACTTATGCTCGTCACAGGAACCATAAAGAAAGTGAAAATACAGCCACAGATTGGGAGAAAATATTTGTCTCAAAATTGTTTTCTAGGAGTTCTTTAAAATTCAGGAAATTAAAATTTTGTTATGTATGTCATTACTAAAACTAAAATAAAATGCTATACCTCTTTTAAATATTATGAATTTGTGTACAATAATTATAATTTTTGTGTGTCACATGCAGCATATGCAGTATACAAAAACAATACACATTTATCTGGAAGTTGAAAATTTATTAGTTTAAAAAAAAATTTGTTTAGCCATGTTTTTCATAGATCTTGAAGTAAGCAACATGCTGCCCCTCTTCTCAAGTAGTGCTGAGAGGGAAATTGCCTAGGTGCTGCCTAGCTGTTCCTTTTATAGCAGCCTAAGCCACTCTTCTATCTGTCGGACTAGCTTTGGAATTTAGAGAGGGCTCAGCTGCCTATAAAGCTCAGAGAATCAACCTATGCTGACCTCATTTTAGACTAGTGCTTTTTTGAACCTGACATGTCTGTTTACACACTATGATATTCATTAATGACCTGTCTAGGTGATATTGGTGATATGCCTAACAATAAAATTGTGAGTGCTGCAACATATGATGTATTAAGTTTGCAACTTTAACTGTGATCATCGCTCAAATGACAGCAACTTGGTATAATTATATATTCTAAGTTCATTACAGCAGTGGGCACAGAACAGGAAAAGGTCAGTTTTCATTCCAGTCCCTGAGAAAGGCAATGCCAAAGAATGCTCAAACTACCAGACAGTTCTGCTCATCTCACACACTAGTAAAGTAATGCTCAAAATTCTCCCAGCCAGGCTTCAGCAATATGTGAACTGTGAACTTCCTGATGTTCAAGCTGGTTTTAGAAAAGGCAGAAGAACCAGAGATCAAATTGCCAACATCTGCTGGATCATGGAAAAAGCAAGAGAGTTCCAGAAAAAACATCTATTTCTGCTTGATTAACTATGCCAAAGCCTTTGACTGTGTGAATCACAACAAACTGTGGAAAATTCTGAAAGAGATGGGAATACCAGAACACCTGACCTGACTCTTGAGAAACCTGTATGCAGGTCAGGAAGCAACAGTTAGAACTGGACATGGAACAACAGACTGGTTCCAAATATGGAAAGGAGTATGTCAAGGCTATATATTGTCACTGTGCTTATTTAATTTATATGCAGAGTACATCATGAGAAATGCTGGGCTGGATGAAGCACAAGCTGGAATCAAGATTGCTGAGAGAACTATCAATAACCTTAGATATGCAGATGACACCACCCTTATGGCAGAAAGTGAAGAACTAAAGAGCCTTTTGATGAAAGTGAAAGAGGAGAGTGAAAAAGTTGGCTTAAAACTCAACATTCAGAAAACAAAGATCATGGCATCTGGCCCCATAACTTCAAGGCAAATAGATGGATAAACAGTGGAAACAATGGCAGACTTTAATTTTGGGGGGCTCCAAAATCACTACAGATGGTGGCTGCAGTCATAAAATAAAAAGAGGCTTATTCCTCAGACAAAAAATTATGACCAACCTAGATAACATATTAAAAAGCAGAGGCATTACTTTGCCAACAAAGGTCTGTCTAGTCAAAGCTATGGTTTTCCCAGTAGTCATGTACGGATGTGAGAGTTGGACTATAAAGAAAGCTGAGCGTCAAAAACTTAGTGCTTTTGAACTATGGTGTCAGAGAAGAAGACTCTTGATAGTCCCTTAGACTGCAGGGAGATCCAACCTGTCAATCCTAGAAGAAATCAGTCCTGAATTTTCATTGGAAGGACTGATGCTGAAGCTGAAATTCCAGTACTTTGGCCACCTGGTGTGAAGAACTGACTCATTTGAAGAGACCCTGAAGCTGGGAAAGATTAAGGCAGGAGGAGAAGGGGACGACAGAGAATGAGATGGTTGGATGGCATCATCGACTCAATGGACATGAGTTTGAGTAGGCTCTTGGTGTTGTGATGGACAGGGAAGCCTGGGGTCCTGCAGTCCACTGGGTCACAAAGAGTCGGACAGGACTGAGTGACTGAACTGAACTGAACTTATGATGTTAGGGCAATATTCCAGAACAGAATTTGAGACAGAGTTAAAAGTTAAAAACTGGCTTTTGGACTTTTCTTGAAAGAGAAATGATAGTTTGGGAATTAATTAACATGGTGTTAATCACTCACAGAAGTGTTTTTTGGTACACCATTAGAAATTAGATTTTAAAATCATTGAAAAATATTTTAAATGTATGTTTATTGTCACAATGGGATTATTTTTCTTCATTTAATCTTATTTAAAATTATTTTAAAAGCCTAAAACTAAAATGCTTTTTTTAAGCATTTAAGTTGTAAACCCTTGCCTGGATTTACACTTTTGTTTTCCTCACCATTATCCAGAAGTTCTTGAATTGTAATTACAATCTCTTCCCTAAGAAAATTTACAACATGCTTGCAAGAAACTTTACAATATGTCTTTAAATATTTTATCAAATGAGATAATGAGATAAATTGTAAAAAATAATTACTTTCTAAACACACAAAATGAAATCCTTGCCTTTACACTTCAGCAAACCCCACTAAGTGGTGGGCAATCTGTTCATTAAGGTCATCGCCCTGATTTATATTGACTCTGAGAGACTGTGTAGGAATTATCATGGCTGGTTAATATAGCCGAAATTAACAGATTGACTCTGCCATGCCCTATTCATTTTCCATGAAGGGATTCAGTTAAAAGGTGCATAGCTTATGATTCTTCATTTTACAGGGATGAAAGGTAGATCATCACCTAAATTTGATGCAATTTATCCTCACTTTAACTCATTGGGAATAATTAGTTCATTTTCTTCTTCATAATAACTGTAAGTCTATAACCATTTAAACTATTTCAATAAAAATAATCCAGAAATATCCATGGCAATTATAGACATATTATAAGCAATGGAAGTGGGGAAATGTTTCCCATATGCATTCACAGTGCTAAGAGGCTCTCTGCCAGCAACAAAACCTTTTGGACAACTTCCATTTTTCATTCATATTTTCATATCCTAGAACAAAAAAGTATGCTTAGTAAAGCAACTGAATCTTAAGAAAAATTCCACATTCAGATCAAGAGTTGGTATATTTTTAACTGTTTCATGGTATATATTAATTTTATTGGAAAACTCAATTTAAAAGCAGTGGCTATGCAACTAAGATCACAGTGCCAAAGAGAAAATAAGCTAGTTCCCAGTGTGAAGATCATGAGGGCCCTTTCCAAGAAGTCTTCTGACACAGAAAGAATTGCAACTTTTTCTCTTCCTTTGAAGTGAGGTGTAACTGTGCAATTTGCTTTGGCTGAAGAAACATGGGCAGGAGTGATATGAGCTGCTTCTTGTCAGTAGCTTTAGAACCTCTCCTACTTCACCATCTCCCTGCCTCATGACAGGGGAAGCATAGAGACCCATGCTGAAGTGGGGTCTTAGGCGCCTGGATTCCTGAATGGGGAAAATAAATAGCTTCTTCTTCTAACCCATGTTGGGTGATCTAGCTTGATCATAAACAAACCTCCATTAAAGGAAGCCACTGAGATTTGGGGTTTGTTAATAGATTCAAGGATTATATTGTAGCTGAACAGACAAAGCAAGTAATCTTACTACCTACCAAAGGAAGCAGCTGGTAACAGGACTAGAGAGAGTAGCTAGACTGAGCTGTGAAAACCTGCTAAATTGCCCAAAACTCAAGAGACTATGAGGCCAAGGGGAGTTTCAGATAATTGTGTTTTATCTAAAGAAATTTTAAGCTATTTTTATTAGCATATCTCCCTCTGTCTATATTTCTAGAGTATATGTTGGAATAAAAAAGGGTTGAAAGTCAGTTAGAGTTGTCATTAAAATCTTGTGGACAAAAGTATATTTTTACGTTTGAAATATGCTATGTAATGGGGTTTACTTTTGAGAAGCAAAAGGTTTTGGTAGAAGCATATCAGTAGTTTCCACAAGTATTTTTCCAGCGTGAAACAACCACTGTTATTGCCGCTACTACTACTCAAGTACTAGTAACAGAACAAGTATTTTACAATGCTTTCTGTAAGACACATCCTGTTAAAGCATGTGTTAAATATTTAATTCTCACAAATAGTATCCTACCAGTAAGGTACTGTTCTTTTCTCAACTTTAGAGATTTGAGGAAACTGAGTCACTATCAGTTCAACAGGTTTGTCCAGTGATATACAGTTAGCAGGGCTTCCCAGGTGGCGCTAGTGGTAAAGAACCCACCTGCCAATCCAGGAGACATAAGAGATGCAGACTCAATCCCTGGGTCCAGAAGATGCCCTGGAGGAGGGCACAGCAACCCACTCCAGTATGCTTTCCTACAGAATCCCATGGACAGAGGACCTAGTGGGCTACAATCAACAGGGTTGCACAGAATCGGACATGATGCACTGATTTAGTACTCACACATGCCTGCATACAGGTAATAACTGGCAGAATGAGATTTCAACCCAAGCATTCTAACTCCAGAGTCTGTGCTTTGAAGACTGTAATCTACTAATGTTCAGTAAAGATTGATAGTTAATTTCTTTCAATATATTAAAAAAAAAACGACTAGTTCTTAAATTAAATCCAGGGTTTTGCATAAAATGAAGCCAGATAGAGGAAAACGACTGAATACTATGGAATCCACATGTCTAGTTCCTGGCTAAACTTCCTTTCATGGTCACAAATTCAAGGATGAAGGACCTGGATTGGACATCATGGGTTTTATGTAAGTTGGTTTCAGTAAGGACCAGGGTGCTCCCAAGAGCAGAGTCTCTTGGTTCCCACACCCCTAAGGAGTGAGAACAGCTAATTTATATAACCAAAGTTTATAATTAGCTAATTAAAAGCAAGTCTGTGAATCCTGTCAGGTTAAAGACATGCTGTGATATTCTGCCAAGCAGCTGAGAAGCAGCAGCAATTTTAAAAGCACATATGACCCAGAGAAACTGCTTAGTTCTAAGTCCAAACTGTCTGAATAACTTTCTAATCACTCAGTGTGTGAATTTTAGTAAGTTACTTAACCTTTTTAAGCCACCAAAACCTCAAGATAATGATGCTACCTCAGGATCAATGCAGAATTAAGTGAGATAATGTTTGCAAAGCACTTGGAACATCTCCAGGCATGTTTCTACATATGACAGGGTTTATAAGGACAGTGTTAAATGGGTTCTTGAGAATACAGCTGTATTTTAAATCCTAACATATGCTATCAATTTATATATTTAGGTTCTATTTAGAATGTAATTTGTCCTGTAACTTCCATTTCATCCATAACCTTCTTACTTTCCTCTTGATTTACTAAATGCATATTAAAGAAACTACATCTGCTACATCTGCTATGCCCTTAGAAATTTCTTACAGAAAAAATTATTGTTTCCTAATAAATAATTTAATTTATATTAACTTGTATTAAAATTAACCAGTCAATCCTAAAGGAAATCAGTCCTGGGTGTTCATTGGAAGGACTGATGCTGAAGCTGAATCTCCAATACTTTGGCCACCTGACGCGAAGAACTGACTCATTGGAAAAGACCCTGATGCTTGGAAATGTTGAAGGCAGGAGGAGAAGGAGATGATGGAGGATGAGGTGGTTGGATGGCATCACCGACTCACTGGACATGAGTTTGAGCAAGCTCTGAGAGTTGGTGAGGAGCAGGGAAGCCTGGGGGCACAGTACATGGGGTTGCAAAGAGTTGGACACAACTGAGTGACTGAACTGAACTATATTAACATGACTAACTACATTTTCTAATTTTTACATCTCAAACATTAATGAATCCCAGTTCCACTGGATAAGGTTAAATATGCTTTAAATGCTATATCATTGCCATATTATATATATATATACAATAATTTATATATACTTTGATGTATGTGAATTACATAATTCTTATGTAATTTTATTAATGACTCAATAAAACCTGGTGGAGTGCAAGTCTTTTAAAAGTATATGTATAGCTTTCTGAGGACAAGCCCACACTTTTAAACTGATAGCTCTCTGGTTCCTGAATCTTAATGTAATACAGGTTTAAGGAATCTCATCATTAGGCAATTATGTGTTTGTGACCATCTGCTGACAGCCCTCCCTCTCCACTGGCCTTGAAGTCCAGCCTGAATAGGAACCTGTCATCTGTTCTGCACAGCCGCGTTTCCCTGTCCTCTTTCATTTCCAGATACCACCTCATCTGCTCTTGTATTGATACTTCTATATCCCTCCACAGGTAAGATGTTTCTCTCTTGCAAGGTAATCTATCTTTGTAAAGCAAAAACCCTTATAATGTCATCAATGTAATTATCTCTCATTTCAGAGAGAAAATTGAGCCCCTAGATGATCTCCCATTTTGGCTAAAATTACCAGATCCCAGAGAAATGGACACAATTTCTCATTAGTTAACATCAGATATCATATTCCAACTTAACATTTTTACTTTTACTGACTATAATCTGACATTTTTTATGCTCTCTATAAGCTTCTTTGTAGCTTTTGTACATAACCTATAACTCTCATAAATAAAATATACATATTATATATATATGTGTGTGTGTGTATGTGTGTATGATTTGGTCTACAAAGAAAAACCATAGCTTTAAAGACAAAATAAGTCCATAAAAGTCTATCAGTTGTGTAGGCTGGTAAAGCACAAAGACTGAGATAAGAATTTATCATGTGCCAACTATATAATGTAATTACAAACAAATAAATATTGATCGAAGAAAAGAAATAACTCAAAAGCCAAAATATGACCTTTAGATGAAACTTCTCATAAACATGAATGGTCTTGTTGTAAGTGGTGTATTTGAGGATATGATTTTTGATAATTCAAAAAGCACCAAGGATCTTGTTCCTTATTCACAGGAGAAAATAAATGTTATATGTTATGTGTTGCCATTGTTAAAATGTGTATATAATATAATAACTTTATTCCTCCTTTTTAAGGATATTTCAAATTTATTAGAGGACCTCGAGGGAGTAAAATTTCAAAAGACCAATTTAAACGCCAGTATTATTTCAGAAGAGTTACTAGCAGGATTGGTTCTGTGTCCTATCCCTCATATTCCAGACAGAAAATTCTCAACAGGCATCAACTGGACACCCATGATGGACACGGTACCTTCTCCTTGTAATGAGCTCAATTCGCCAAACTCAAACTTGCTCTACTACTTCCACTTACCCTACAATTTCTCAAAGTTTCCCTTAGCTTCCCAATTTCAGATTAAAGAAACCACAGCTGCCTTTGAATTCATTCCATACTATAATTTACTATCTGACAAAGCAACTAAAGCCAAGGGAATACAAATGTAGTGCTCAGTGTGATGGTACTAGGGTAGTACCTAGTATACTCCATCACATTGGGCTGTCTCCTCCAGGATGCTGAAACTAAATGAATAATAACATAACCTTATAAAGAAAAAATAATTTTGATGTTCACCATTTATTTTTTACAAATTATATTTACCAGTTATTACTGATAAGATACTAAATTTTTGTCCTAGTGATTGAAATTACTAGTATAGTAAAATATGCTAATACCTGCAACCACAAATTACCTTTTACGTAAGTATTGAAAAATTATGAAGAAAAACACCTCATTAGATATTAAATTTTTGTTTAAAGTGATATTTTTGCATAACGATCTGTGGGTTATAAATCTTTACATCTGAATACCCAACACATTTTGGAAAATAAAGTGCAAGCAGTTCACTAATATCACAAAACAAAACAAACAAACAAAAAAACCTAAAAGAACCATATGGAGAACCACTGAGGCTTGCCTGTATTTTCTAACACCTTGAGCGTTCTTTGTAATTTCCAAAAGCATTTCCTTTCCACTCTTAAAAGTCTTTGTAGCCCATTGCTGAGAGTACATAATAAGTATAAAAATCTGTTTCATGATGCTGCAGATAAATATATTGGTACAGTTTTCCCTAATGGGTTCAGAATACAGCAAAGAAAAGAACAGTTGAGAACAATGGCATAACTCACTGAGTAATTCTGACTCTACCTGCTGAATTATCAGTAACCAGAACTTACTCCATCCTGAGAATTACGAAAATAAATTTATCCTGCTGTTTCTGATAAGGTAGAATGTAGTCAACATAGAAAATAAATGCCAACTATTTTAATATTGTATATAAATGCATATTCATATAAATAAAAACCTTTTAGCTGTCTGCTTCAAGATTAAAAGCACTAATGATTCTGTATGTGAATATTATATAATGTGCACTAATATTGAATATGTATATTTATTCAATATGTGTTTATGACTATATGTTTATGTTCATAAACATATTTTTGCAATTATCCAACTGAGATTCAAATTTTCTTGATATTCTAAAACCATAACAGGTACCTTCCAATACTAAAATTATCTTTTAATATAAATGCCTCAAATCATTCTGTAAAATTATTTCTATCACTAATGACCATTTTTCATTTAAATCACAGAAGTTTAAACCTACAAAACTAAATCATCTCAAAGTTCATTGGTAAAAACACTGAAAACTCAGAAAGTTACATTAACTAGTATTTATATTCTGGTATCATCTACATATCAAGGTTTATAATAAATCACCAGGATAGAAAACAAATATTTGTAAAATTATTCAAACACCAGAAACTGCTAAATCAAAATGTGTTTTACATTATTAAACTACAAAAAACACCTGAATATTCAGTAAAAAGATGCTGTTGTATTTGATAATAAAACTAAGTACATATTTGTGCTTTATTTTATCCACTAAATGCATTCTTCTAAACCACTGTGGATCTGGAAAAATATTATTTGACAACAGTACAAATGGCAGTGAGTGTGAAATGATAGAGTGAGAGAGAGTGTGATGATATAAGAATTCTCATATAATAAAGGTTTTTTTATAATTGCTAAATTTAAAAATAAATACATTTTTTCAGTTTGAGGAATTAAGGATTCCCAGTTGTTCATTTCTTTCAGCACTTAGATTGAAAGAAATCTACTTCACTATTTAATTGGTATCTTAATGATGTGTCATACCCTGAGGAAAATAGAATCAAAACAATTCCAAAGACATCCTGGGTAGATTAGATTAATTATTTATACTTTCATGTTATGATACCCCAGTATAATCTACAACTGGGTTTTGAAGGAAAAGATATTTATATTTTTTCTTAATTGCTGTTGGTACTTAATTGTGAGAAGTTCTTATTTGCACAAACTTTTAAATATAAAAGATGGCCTATTACAAAATAACACGTTAATGTTGCTATGGTGCAACTGAACCTCACAATTCACATAATACAATATGTCAAAAAGGTGATGTAATTGGAATGTATATTTATATTCTATGAATTTGTGCTTAAAAAAAAAAAAAAGAGCAGATTCAGAATGTGGTAGCCTACTTAAATGTAAAATTGCAATTCTGTGGGAATTACTTATTCAAATGCATATTGAAAACCAGTTGACTTATTTTCTTTAAAGTTAGTTGTTGCATTCCCAAATAATATGCTCTAAGCTTTTTCTTTAACATGAAGATAATTTCTAGGATGAAATATTATTCATACTAAGGTATATCATCTTCCCTTGTGGCTCAGCTGGTAAAGCATTTGCCTGCAATGCAGGAGACCTGGGTTCGATTCCCTGGGTTGGGAATATCCCCTGGAGAAGGAAAAGGCTACCCACTCCAGTATTCCGGCCTGGAGAATTCCATGGACTGTATAGTGCATGGGGGTCTCAAAGAGTGGGACACGACTGAGTGATTTTCACTTCACTTCACTTCACTTTCTAGAGAAGAGAAAGGCTACCCACTCCAGTATTCTGGCCTGAGGGTTCCATGGACTATATAGTCCATGGGGTCACAAAGAGTCGGCTATGACTGAGCAACTTTCACTTCACTTCACTTCATACATCTTCAAACTTTATCCTAAAGTATTTGTATTGTAGTTCTAAAGTATCTGGTTATTATTGTGTTTCTTCTGATCAGGATTTTTAAGGCAGCCCCATTGCTAATATGAATATCCCAGTTATTGAGTAGAATTCAGTAGAAGGAAGGATCTGTGGATATTTCCTTCAGTCACAATACATAAATTCAGAACACTATCTGTCAAACAATAGACTAAAAGGAAATTTTTCATTATATCATTTAAAAAGAATATTATCATTTTTCAAAGGGTCATAATGGTATAAAGCAGAGTGGCATGCTTAGTTAAGTAAGTTACTTATATTATTATTAATTAGCCATTAATATTAATGGCTAAGTATTTAAAATGACTATTATAGAATCTGTACTCTAGTAGTAAATTAATTTATTTACCTGTAAAATATGTTTGAAAACATTTCACAGAGATATTACAAGTATCCTTTGAAAGATATTTTAAAACTAGGAAGTACTACATAGATTAATGAGATTTATTATCCTTTAACTGGTTTGACATAAGTCGGTGAATGATGAGAATGTAGTGACCAAATATTTTGGATTTAAAAATAAACATGTTCTGTTTCAATATAAGAGAAACAGAGATATTTACATGTTCTCACATTTCTTCCATCTATCTACAGATCTGTCTTGCTTCCTTCTGCTGCTGCTGCTAAGTCCATTCAGCCGTGTCCCACTCTGTGTGACCCCATAGACGGCAGCCCACCAGGCTCCCCCGTCCCTGGGATTCTCCAGGCAAGAATACTGGAGTGGGTTGCCATTTCCTTCTCTAATGCATGAAAGTGAAAAGTGAAAGTGAAGTCACTCAGTCGTGTCTGACTCTTGGCGACCCCATGGACTGCAGCCTAACAGGCTCTTCCGTCCATGGGATTTTCCAGGCAAGAGTACTGGAGTGGGTTGCCATTGTCTTGCTTCCTTAAACTATAAAAATTTCTAAGAGCCAAGGGAATTTTCAACTTCTCTTAAAATCTTCATTGACTTTAGTCATTACCTCCTGTTGAAATTTTAATGGTGCAAAATTTATTTCTGCAAGGAGTCCCTTGGACTGTAAGGAGACCAAACCAGTCAATCTTAAAGGAAATCAGTTCTGAATATTCATTGGAAGGACTGATGTTGAAGCTGAAACTCCAGTACTTTGGCCACCTGATGAGAAGAACTGACTCATTGGAAAAGACCATGATGCTGGAAAAGATTGAAGGCAGGAGGAGAAGGGGACAACCAGAGATGAGATGGTCAGATGGCTTCACCAACTGGATGAACATGAGTTTGAGCAAGCTTCGGGAGTTGGTAATGGACAGGGAGGCCTGGCATGCTGCAGTCCATGGGGTCACAGAGAGTTGGACACAACTGAGTGATTGAACTGAACTGAAATGTTATTTCCATATATGTAAATTAAATACTACTTATCATGACCTATGAACCTTATAATTAAATTTTATATCAAATATGTAAATTATGCTACATATAAAAGTTCGTATAATTTGAGTGAAAACTTTCTATTGGTAATTAAAGGTGAATAAAATAAATGATAAAGTCTGCTTATGAAAAGAATGGATTTCAAGAGTCCATAATTTTAAATACCCTGTAATATTAGGACCTGCAGATGGAGACTGCAGCCATTAATTTTTTTTTTTTTTTTGCAGCCATTAAATTAAAAGACAATTGCTCCTTGAAAGAAAAGCTATGAGCAAACTAGACAGCATATTAAAAAGCAGAGATATTACTTTGCCAACAAAGGTCTGTCTAGTCAAAGTTATGGTTTTTCCAGTGGTCATGTATGGATGTGAGAGTTGGACTATAAAGAAGGCTGAGAGCTGAAGAATTGATGTTTTTGGACTGTGGTGTTGGAGAAGACTCTTGAGAACCCCTTGGACTGCAAGGAGATCCAACCAGTCCATCCTAAAGGAAATCAGTCCTGAGTTTTCACTGGAAGGGCTCATGTTGAAGCTGAAACTCCAATACTTTGGTCACCTGATGTGAAGAGCTGACTCATTTGAGAAGACCCTAATGCTGGGAAAGATTGGGGGCAGGAGAAGAAGGGGATGACAGAGGATGAGATGGTTGGATGGCATCACCAACTCAATGGACATGAGTTTGGGTAAACTCCGGGAATTGGTGATGGACAGGGAGGACTGATGTGCTGCAGTCCATTGGGTCGCAATGTGTCGCACACGACTGAGCAACTGAACTGAACTTAATATTAGGACTAAAGTAAATTATTTCCATTCACATACTCCATATGACCAATTATTTTACACAGGGACACAATTTCTTTATTTTGAAAACTTTGTAGAAGCACTGTAGAATTAATCACTGTGATGTATCCAACTTCATCAATATTAGATTGAATAAATTTACACATTACTTAGGAACTGACCTTAATTAGAAACATTGGACATTTCACTAAAATATATCCATTGGATATTTCTTTGCTTCTATATTTGCAAATTTTCCTGGATTTAAGAAATATATCTCTGTGATGTTCAGATTATATCTTTAACAATGATAAGACTACAATAAAAGTGTAGAGAAAACAATGCTACTTGGCAGTTTAAGATAAACTTGTTTTAAATACATCTTAGGTGGTGATATATATTAAAATTAATTTTCTAGTAGTGTTGTATTGTAAATGGGGAGATTAAATCCCTCTTACAGAATCTTTAAAGATCACTGAAACAGAGACATATAAATTACACTTGATATATATGAAATTAAAGGATTTTTTTTTTTTATTCACAGATTCTAAAAGAAGGGGGTATGGCATGCTATGCAGGGAACAGATGAGAGGAGTTCCAAGTATCCTTTATCAGAGACTGGGGTAGAATACATAAGCAAAATGAAAGGATTTCACTGGAGTGTTTGAATGTCAGTAGTTCACTATGAGAGAACAAGAAGGGGAACCTGTGGCAGGTACTAACCTTATCACCCTGGAGTCCTTGGCCACTAGGGTAAGATGCTCATTCTGTTTCTGGGAATGTTGAGGCATCAGGAAAATACAAGTATTAAAATTTTACAAATGCCAACTTGGTTTGTATTCAACAAATAATCTTGACTATGGCAATAAGCACAGTTCTAGGGAAATAACATGCTGATACTGTGACAAAGAGAAGCCTGAAAGCACAATTAGAACAAAGGTGTCATAAAATAAGTCAGACTTGTTTTTGGATGTGTATATAATGGGTTTAACTATACGTTTGTACTTTCTTTCACCTTTGTGTTCAGATTGTTTTCAAGTGTGGATTCAATATGCATAAAACTATTGCTCTAATATGATACAAAGTTCTCAGAATATTTTTGGCATAGAGTAAATTATAGAAAAAGAAGGATAAATTAAAGTGATAGGGTAACCTTTTCTTAAATAAGTAATTGCCTACATACAGGACACAGAAAGAAGTTAAATAAAATTAAAAACAGCAGTTGTAAAGTTTAGAGGGTGCAAACAATTAGCACTGAATGAAAATCCAAAATAGAATTTAAAGATTATTGTGTAAGCAAAATCCATGGCTTTTTTTTTTTTTTTTTTACTTTGGCTATACTGAAGGGGACCACCTTTTCCAGGAAAAATAAGGTTAAAGACTATTTCCAAGATGCTCTATTGAGTTACCTAACTTACTCTTCCTTGACCCAAACACTGATCTGATATAATGGCCCCAGGGCAGGCCCAAGTGTCACTATTGCAACACGTATCACTGAGGATATGTATATTTTGGTGTATCAGCAAGAAAATGAACCAAACCTCAAAAAGGAGAGGATGATTAGAGTTGGAATCACATGAAAATTAAGGAGACCATATCTGCTAGTGGGTAAGTCTACTTTTAAACCTTGGTATCTGATATAGATACTCTGAAAAATCATCATTGATTTTGGGGAAGGAACTACATAGGAAATTAATTAAATGGTATTAATAATTTATGTCCCATTGTAAAAAAATAAATAAATAGACATTATATAATGATCTTCTTTAAAATCCTGCTTTTATTTCTTATAACAATAGAAGTTATTTCTACTGTACCTTCATGAAGAAGTACTAGATTAGTCTTAACACGTTCTTTTACCTAATTTATAGGTAATCAGATCTTTTGGCAGTCTAATCCCAAAATCAACTCACAAGAGGGTTGGAAGAGGAATTAACTGGTATATATTTATAGCCTATAAGTTATCTATCTTAATAACAATGTTCACCTGCTGAGTAGTCATGAGCTTTATCAGACTAACTTAAGGTCTTTAAGATACAAATTAAACTTAGCCGAATTGCACACTCTACAATCTCACTGGTGGACAGTGACTGCAGCTATGAAATTGAAAGATGCTTGCTCTTTAGATGAAAAGCTATGACAAACCTAGACAATGTGTTAAAAAGCACAGACATCACTTTGCCGACAAAGATCCATATAGTCAAGGCTATGATCTTTCCAGTAGTCAAGTATGGCCATGAGAGCTGGACCATAAAGAAGCCTGAGCACCAAAGAACTGATGCTTTCTAACTGTGGTGTTGTAGAAGAGTCTTCAGAGTCCCTTGGACAGCAAGGAGATCAAACCAATCAATCCTAAAGATTCATTGGAAGGACTGATGATGAAACTGAAGTTCAAATACTTTGGCTACCTGATGCAAAGAGCTGACTCATTAGAAATGATGCTGATACTGAGAACGGTTGAAGGCAGGAGGAGAAGGAGAAGACAGAAGATGAGATGGTTTGACAGGATCATCAACTCAATTGACATGATGATTCTGAGCAAACTGTGGGACAGTGAAGGACAGGGAAGCCTGGGGTGCTGCAGTCCATGGGGTCGCAAATAGTAGGACATGACTGAGCAACTGAACAACAACTATTTCTCATAACTAAGCTTCTTGGAGATTTTAAAATATGAGATATTTTAAGGAAAACCATTAAATATTTAGGTCACATTGCAAAATCCATATACATTCATATATTTTTTAAAAAGAATTAAATATAATTTCTGAATATCCTAATAACTATCTTATTTTTATAAATGAACCCGACTGCAAAATTTGTCTCATGTTGCAGGATCAATGATGAGAAGATTATAAAATTGAAAATATGGCATTATAAACTGCCCATATTTTGGGGACACTGAACTTTCAAAAAGCATGCTCTTTGGTATCAATAGATCTTGAGTCTAGTTTCAGCTTTGCTATTCCCTGGGCTGTAAGAACTTACACAGACTTTTTAAATTTAAAATTCAGTTCCATTATTAATCAGCAAGAAAAATATGAATTAGCCCTGTTCAATTTAACTTCCTGCATTAATGGAAATGTTCTGTATCTTTACTGTACCACTGTCATCTCTAGCCACCTGTGGTCCTTGAAGATCCAAAATTGGGCTAATATGATTGAGGAACTAAAATTTTAATGTAATTAATTAATAAATAAATAAATATAAACAAATAGTCACAGGCAGCTAGTGGATATCATATTGGGCAGTGAAAACATACATAGTATCAATATTTGATCACATTTTTTGGGAAGAGTGATAATCATGGGTTTTTATCATAAATGTATATGTTGTGAATGATATTTTAAAAACAAACATTTCATAAATACAGATGTCCAAGGAAAATGTATGATCTAAATCAATCCTTAAAGATATAGGTAGTCCACGCTGATACTTGACTTAAATGAAAATTCAGAAAAAATTTAATTGAAAGGATCAACTTGTAGAAGAAAATAAAAGCCATATTATAGCAATGTCAAACCTAAGGGATTTTTAAAGGAAGAATTATGATTCAAATTTTCCAGGAAAAATTACAAATAAATTATTGAGTAAATATGTAATTCAGGACGTTTTTAAACAAGTCAGTTATAAGCCCCTTCTTTCCTAGCTAGTTCCCTGATACTGACTTCTGAGTCAATATCATATAATGTGGAGCCAATGCTATGATGTCATTCTTCAGAGTTGAGATTTGTCCTATGGGCCATATATAAGAGCACAGTTTCCAAGAACTCCATATAAACTTACAGCTGATTTTACCCAAACATGGATTATCTCTCTAATCCAATACAGAATTAGGACCATAACTGTGGTTTCTATTTTTCAAAAATCTCCTAGTATGGCTGTTCCACTGTAGCATACTTTTATTCAAAGAAGTCTTAATAAATGTAAATATATTTTAGTATATATTTTCCATACATTAAAGAATAAAGGCTGGTTTTCTCTCTAATTACGTTTAGAAAATGGATTGCATATGCTGAATGCTGATAATTACATTTTAAAATAAAGGTTAACAATTCATATCATTTAGAATTCATCATAACTCCACTAAAAAATGTCCTTAAAAACAATGTTCTCTAAATCTTCTTATTATTGCATAATGAAATTATAATATTCTTGACAGATATTTAGTATCCAAATAGTATGCAATGCATGCACATATTATATAGCTATTTGCATAATGAAATTAGTTTTTAAACTCTTGATCCAGGTGCTTTTCCTCTACACTAGAAAAAATAAATTAACAGAATAACTGACAGAAATAAAATCCCCCATCCAAAATAACAATGAACCAAAAAGACAAAGCAATATATATAATAAACAAAAATGTAATAGCATCTACTTCTTTTTTGTGTTCTTAATTTGTCTTAGAAATAACGCAAACTTGTAATAATATGTTACAATGTCACATCATATTTGACAGGTTATAAATTTAAGATTACTACAATCTTAGTAATTTTCTTAATTTTAACTATGTATGCCACATATGGTTAATACAAAAATAGATAATTGAATGGGAATGAAAACACTATATTTTATAACATGAAATATCTAAGCTAAGATTTTTAAAGGCAGTATTTTTTTTAATAAACAAACAACTTTGTAACAGAAAATGTTTTATTATGTTAATTTTTTGAAATTTCAATCCCTGAACCACCTAATTTCTGATTTTTATCCCATTGCACTTACAATCTTAAAATATACTGAGTTATTTTGTTTTTCCCCAGACTCTACCCACTAGGAATGTGAGATTTGCCACTGCTTAATTTACTACCCTATTCCTAGCTCCTAAAACAAAGTCTTAAACATAGTAAGAAGAAAATAAATATTTTGGATTAAAAATTGAATTACAATTTATACTAATTGTATCTATTAAAATGTTAAGGAGAAAAACTGCCTATAAATAAATTCTTGGGACTCTTTTCAGCAGTGGAGCTACCCTAATACAGTATTGAATGCTACTGAAAAGGTAATCCACACTATTCTTATTTATGCTTAAATGATAGCTTATGATAATGTATAATTATTATTACTATGGAATTAATTACTTTCCCTGCAATTATCTGGGGAATAAAAGAGACAGAAAGATACTGAAAATAGTGTACAATTCTTTTAAAATAAGAAAATAACATTTTAACCATGGGTTAATTTTGGATTTAAGAATAAACATTTTAAATTTAGGGCAATACAACATTTTTTATTCAGAGTTCATTTTTATTTATTACATTTATAACTAAAGAAATATATACTAAATGTGTTCATGCTATGATTTTTATTCAAGATGCAGGTATGATACATAGAATTATATTTTTCAATTATGACTGTAATCTTATTTCTTTCTTTTCACAATGCATCAAATCATTATGAAATTAATCAGTTTCAAAAACTGAAAAAATTCACTAATTATCTTCCCATTTCAGATAAAATAAAATTAATGTTTTCTCTATGTAAGTATCATTATATAATAATTTTAATTCCTAGACGAAAAGCATTAATATCAAACTAACAAAATTTATTATGTACATAAACAGATGAAATCATACAGAACAAATTGCAAGTGTCAATTTATCATATTTTGAGTCTCTCAAAAGTTTTTAAAGATTGTTTTAAATATTTCTGCCAAAGTATGATGTACTTGGTGATGGACAGGGAGGCCTGATGTGCTGCAGTCCATGGGGTCACAAAGAGTTGGACACGACTGAGTGACAGATCTGAAACTGAATATATCGTAAAGAAAAAAAGAGGTTTAAGGAAAGATAAAAATATTAGCCCCTAAACTAATCATTTTATTTTGGCTAAGATATCTCTCCCTTTAGAATTTTAAAATTTTTTAGAGAAGTTCTCTTTAAGGACTTACAAAAATGCAAAACACTTTTTTAAAACTCTATAGGTTTCCTTTTTATTTTATTTTATTATTATTTTTACTTTAAATATTGCATTGATTCTGCTACACATCAACATGAATCCGCCACGGGCGTACAAGTGTTCCCCATCCTGAACCCCCCTCCTACCTCCCTCCCCATACCATCCCTCCGGGTCATC
Organism: Bos indicus; assembly: GCF_029378745.1. NCBI lineage: Eukaryota > Metazoa > Chordata > Mammalia > Artiodactyla > Bovidae > Bos > Bos indicus. The sequence continues at coordinate 33,770,278 of NC_091760.1, read as the reverse complement.
CCAGTGCACCAGCCCCAAGGATTCTGTATTGAACCTGGACTGGTGATTCGTTTCTTATATGATATTATACATGTTTCCATGCCATTCCCCCAAATCATCCCACCCTCTCGCTCTCCCACAGAGTCCCAAAGACTGTTCCGTACATTATCGTGTTTCTTTCACTTATTTTAATTAAGTTATGGAACATTGGAAGGGAGTGGATAAAACACAGAAGTTGTTGTTTAAGTGACTTATGAGTTCCCAAGCATCTAAGATCATGTACATCTTACTTTTCCTCTGAGATTCTTTTTCTGTCTCTCTCTTTTTTTTTTTAATTTGTAACATCTATTACAGTGTCACCTACATGAACTTTTTTTAAATATGCAAACTCACATGAAATGCTACACTCCGTTTCTTCATTAATGTAAATTGGTTCATCATGCTCCTTTCCCCCTAACCGACGTCTTCAGTTCTGTTACTCTGAGGCAGATTTCATATCAAAAACGAACGATAGGCATATTCCTATACTTAACATGTATCTATAGAATGTTAATATTCTTAAAATGTCCATTAACCAAGGTGGTTTAATGTTTCCCTCAGGTTGACTAGACTTTATACCTGACATCCCCCTACCATATATTTTTTCAGAAATTTTCTTTAGTTTTTCCTCTGCTCCTTTGAGATACATACAGATCTCTTTAAAAACCTCTTGTCAGTTTTACTACCCAGAAATAATTTTTCAAGGTCCTGGGATCCATCCTCTGAAATGTGATCATTTAGAAAAATAGCACCCATATTCTTATTCTCTGTTGTAGGCTAGAAGCCTAACTTTCATAGATACCAGTTAGCAAACACAGATGGCCCAATCAGAGAGAAATGTTTACAAACTAAGGAAATAACTCACTGTTCTCCACACATCCCATTGGCCAATGTCTTCCATAACACACTCCAAATACTACCTTATCCCAGCTCACGTTTAAAAACCTTCCGCCAGTCGTGCCATTAGAGTTGAATTTAGACGTGGACACGACCTTCGTCCATTATTGCAAAAGCTTTGAGTAAAATTTTCCTTGTATAATTAATTTTGTGCTGCGCAATTTTTGCTTTGAAACCATCTCTTAAATATAAGATCTAAATCACCTATGACTTTGGATGACATTATGTGACTTTTGAACATTCAAGGGGCAAAACCCAAGAGTGTCAGAAATAATTAACCGAAACAAATAAAACTAAGCTCAGAAGGGCAGAATACCTCACCATACATATGCACACACAGAAAGAGAAAAAGAAGGAGAGAGAGAGAGAGGACTTTAAGATGTGAGAGAACTTTAAGTCTTTAACACAAGTTAAGTGATATTCAATACTACTTATATTAGTGTTAGTCGCTCAATCGTGTCTCTTTTCAATCCCATGAAATCTAGCCCACCAGGCTCCTCTGTTCATTAAATTTCCTAGGCAAGAATCGGAGAAGGCAATGGCACCCCACTCCAGTACTCTTGCCTGGAAAATCCCATGGATGGAGGAGCCTGGTGGGTTACAGTCCATGGGGTCGCTAAGAGTCCGACACGACTGAGCGATTTCACTTTCACTTATCAATTTCATGCATTAGAGAAGGAACTGGCAACCCACACCAGTTTTCTTGCCTTGAGAATCCCAGGGACAGGGAAGCGTGATGGGCTGCTGTCTATGGGGTGGCACAGAGTCGGACACGACTAAAGCCACTTAGCAGCAGCGGCAGCAGGCAAGAATATTGGAGTGGGTAGCCATTTCCTTCTCCAGGGATCTTCCTGCCCGAGGGATTGAGCCTGGGTCTCCTATATTGTAGGATGATTCTTTACTATCTGAGCCACGATGGATGCTCTATACCAATAAAATAATAATGTAAAAGCATTTAAAGATAAATTTTATGACGATCCATTGAAGTGAGGAAATATCCTGAGTCAAAAAACGATGCTTGGGGCTGGTGCACTGAGACGACCCAGAGGGGACGGTACGGGGAGGGAGGAGGGAGGCGGGGTTCAGGATTGGGAACACGTGTATACCTGTGGTGGATTTATGTTGATGTATGGCAAAACCAATACAATATTGTACAGTAAAAAAAAAAAAAAAAAAAAGATTGATAAACTATTCAAGACATCTCCTTGCTTTGCTTTTTTTAAACTCTAAGGGCAGATAAAAGCACTATTTCTTCACTTCATTTTAGTAGTGATATCACTTTGAAGCTATTGACAAAGCAATAAATAAGGTCCAACAATACAATGTCAGTTAATTTGCCCAGAAGCTGTTTGGTTTTTTGTGGCTTTTTTTCCAATTAAGGATGAAAAAGCCATGAGAATCTTAGTTAAAACTGATGGACTAAATTCAGATAAAGTCAATAAACATTTGTTGATTATGAGAGATGTGTCAGCCACTGGTAAGTGCTGAGATAATGAATAAAGCATAACTTTTTGTCCTGAAAGACACAAAATACCATCATTGGTTGATAATCACATAAGAATATTGTGTTTTTTTTAATTGTTGTAAATGAAATGTTAGATACCCATGAGATAATAGAGGAGAATACTTAGCTCAATCTGAGGTTTAGTGGTAATTTTTTAAGACAGTAGCTCTCATAAATAGTTAAATGTGGATAAAATTGAACAGGTTAGCCAAATGAACCTGGAGTTTTAACATGACATCAAGTTATTTTTTCTTGAGTGACTAGGTAGTACTATCAAGTGAGATTAGACAAGAATTGAAAAAAAGAAAGAAAGAAAAACGGAAATTGATGTGTTTCAGAGAGCTGTGGGACCTCCAAGTGGATATGTCCAGAATTAAGTGTAAGAATGAATATGAAGTCAGGAAACAGACCTGGATTGAAGATGTGGATTTGGGAATGATCAGAGCCATTCATGGTTCATGCATAAAACTTGAAAAAGATTACACAGTACAGAGAAAGACAATAATAATACATTTATGACAGTACCATGGACAAACCTAATATATGAGAGTGATAGGCAGAGTAGGAGCCCATGCATGAAGAACACATAAAGTAAACAGTACAACAGAGTTCCAGAGAATAGAGAGCTCTGGAAAGTCATGCCTGGCAAATAGTATACAATGGAGAGGTCCAGTAAATCAAATGAATGTTCCTTCTGTATTTGGCAATACTGAGTCATCCTTGAATTCCACTTTAGATGTTTAGTTGGAGTGGTGAAGACTGAAACAAATTGCAGTATGTTGGTGAGTTGATTAAATCTGAGAGATTAGAGATGGAAAATATACTTAAGAGTGCATATAGTTAACAAAAAGCTTTTTATTTGAAAAGGAACATGGGAAGGAAAGACAGAAAACTTTTATACAAAGGATGAGAAAAATGACTGTAAGAGTTAAGAGGTTAAAGAGACATGAAATTGAGGAGATATTGATGGAATAAAGTCCATTAATTTATAACCAATAAAGCCCTTTACTTGTTGACAAAAAAAGAGATGAGATCAAGTAAAAATGCATACGTATTTGGTCTTGATCAAGAGAAGAAGCACCTCATCTCCTGTGAATGAGATGAGAAAATAAAGAAATATTGCAGATAAATGATTATGTTGATACTTTTGAAAGAGGAAAGATAACATTACATCCAGTTCAGTTCAATTCAGTTCAGTCGCTCAGTCGTGTCCGACTCTGTGTGACCCCATGGACTGCAGCAGGCCAAGCCTCCCTGTCCATCACCAACTCCTGGAGTTTACTCAAACTCATGTCCATCGAGTTGGTGATGCCATCCAGGCATCTCATCCTCTGTCATCCCCTTCTCCTCCTGCCCCCAATCCCTCCCAGCATCAGGGTCTTTTCCAATGAGTCAACTCTTCGCATGAGGTGGCCAAAGGACTGGAGTTTCAGCTTTAGCATCAGTCCTTCCAACGAACACCCAGGACTGATCTCCTTTAGAATGGACTGGGTGGATCTCCTTGCAGTCCAAGGGACTCTCAAAAGTCTTCTCCAACACCACAGTTCAAAAGCATCAATTCTTGGTGTTCAGCTTTCTTCACAGTCCAACTCTCACATCCATACACAACCACTGGAAAACCCATAGCCTTGACTAGGCGGACCTTTGTTGGCAAAGTAATGTCTCTGCTTTTGAATATGCTATCTAGGTAGGTCATAACTTTCCTTCCAAGGAGTAAGCGTCTTTTAATTTCATGGCTGCAATCACCATCTGCAGTGATTTTGGAGCCCCCCAAAATAAAACACTACATTAGATTATGCTAAATAACTTTAATGATGAGTTTTAATTTATTAAGAAAAGTATGGGTGGGTAGGAGACTTAAGAATATAACTAATGGGTGATTTAGTCAGATAAGGAAATGCAAGAGCTGCCCAAAGACAGGTAAAACTACTGATGAATAGTATTGAAGACTAAATAGCATAGATTACCTCTAAATCAGTTACTGATTTCTCTCTTGTCCTTTGCATTGCTTAGGTCATGCGTGGGACTCTTTGAGTTATTATCTCATGATCATATTCTTTATCTGGTACAGCTGAGACCCACATTTTGAGCCTCCCATGTATTCCTATCTCTCCATCTCATTCAGATGTCTCTCTTCTCACTTCCTGGTTGTCACCACCCACCCACTTTCAATGTTCTGTTTCCCTAAAGACTAGCATGATATGTGATTGTTTCTTCCTCTCTATTTCAAATTCTTCTTCAGTATCTCCTTCACTTCTTTGTCAAAAGACAGTAAATAAGTCCTCTTAAATTTTCAGTTTCACTACTAGTGAGTATGGGAAAACAGGCAGCGTGTAACAAAAAGTATACCTTATACACATGTCAAAATGATAGTAAGTGGTTTAAAGTTACTGATGACCAGGAAGGAATTACGAATGGATACCACCTAGTGTTTTTCCCTCTGCCTTTATTACCTTGAAGACAGGGCTCATGAAAATAACCCCTTCCTTTTGTTTTCTCATTTACTGAAAATGAAGCCTGACAATATAATCAAGGCAGAACAACAGGGCCCCCTTGTCTCAAGTGAATTGTTTGCATCTTGAAGTATCTCTGGATTCTAGGTGATGACTTTTCCAAGGGGGTTAGGCTTCTTCCTGGAAGATCACTTTTGGAATTTGCTTCACAGTATGTTTCACTACAATTGCCTTTTATTACACTAAAGATTTGTTAAGTGACTGTGCCCAGCTGAGATTTCCAGAGATGCAGGCCCATCTATCTTATATAGCTATGAGCCAGCCCTAGGGAACCTCTCAGCATAAATACATAAAGCCCAAGTAAACAATTAAATTAATTTAACCCTTCAAAAAAATGACAGTGAACTCCAAAAAGTAAAACAATGAAATATTATTATAGAGAGAAACAACTCTGCTCCAGATGAAGATATATTACTCTCATCGAGTCTAATAAGTTTCAGATTTAAAACAATAAAAAGTTTAAACACATACACGACTATATATAAGATAGATAAATAACAAGGACCTACTATACAGCACAGGGAACTCTATTCACTATTCTTGGATAACACAAATCTTTTTTCCCAGGAAAAAGAAACTAAAAAGGAATGAATATATGTATACATAAATATATATATAAATGTATAGCTGAATCATTTTGCTTTACATTTGAAACTAATAAAATAATGTAAGTAAATAATACTCCAATAAAAATAAAATATAAAAATGTATAGGTATAAGAACATAACCATTTATTTAAAAAATCAGAAATATACTGTGATTTTAATACATGAACTTTAAATTAATATTATAAACTCCAATGAGTGTGTTGATTATATATCTTACATCAGTCAGTTCAGTCACTCAGTTGTGTCTGAATCCTTGTGATCCCATGGACTACAGCTTGCCAGCCTTCACTGTTCATCACCAACTCCCAGAGCTTGCCCACACTCATGTCCATTGGGTTGGTTATGCCATCAGACCATCTCATCCTTTGTCTTCCCGTTCTCCTCCCACCTTCAATCTTTCCCAGCATCACGGTCTTTTCCAATGAGTCAGTTCTTCCCACCAGGTGGCCAAATTATTGGTGTTTCAACTTCAGCATCAGTCCTTGCAATGAACACCCAGGACTGATCTCCTTTAGGATGGACTGGCTGGATCTCCTTGCAGTCCAAGGGACTCTTAAGAGTCTTCTCCAACACCACAGTTTAAAAGCATCCATTCTTCGGTACTCAGCTTTCTTTATAATCAAATTCTCACATCCATACATGACTACTGGAAAAACCATAGCCTTGACTAGACAGACCATTGTTGGCAAAGTAATGTCTCTGATTTTTAATATGCTGTTTAGGTTGGTCATAGCTTTTCTTCCAAGGAGCAAGCATCTTTTAATTTCTTGGCAGTTACCATCTGTGGTGATTTTGGAGCCCCCAAAAATAAAGTCTCTCACTGTTTCCACTGTTTCCCCATCTGTGTGCCATGAAGTGATGGGACCAGAGGCCATGATCTTAGTTTTCTGAATGTTGAGTTTTAAGCCAACTTTTTCACTCTCCTCTTTCACTTTCATCAAGAGCCTCTTTAGTTCTTCTTCACTTTCTGCCATAAGGGTGGTGCCATCTGCTTATCTGAGATTATTGATAGTTATCCAAGCAATCTTGATTTCAGTTTGTGCATCATCCAGTCCAGCATTTCACATGATGTACTCTGCATGTAAGTTAAATAAGCAGTGTGACAATACACAGCCTTGATATTCTCCTTTCCCGATTTGGGAGCAGTCTGTCATTCTATGTCCAGTTCTAACTGTTGTTTCTTGACCTGCATACAGATTGCTCAGGAGGCAGGTCTGGTATACCCATCTCTTGAAGAATTTCCACAGTTGTTTGTGATCCACATGGTCAATGTCTTTGGCATAGTCAATAAAGTGGAAATAAATGTTTTTCTGGAATTCTCTTGCTTTTTTGATGATCCAACAGATGTTGGCAATTTGATCTCTGGTTCCTCTGACTTTTCTAAATCCAGCTTGGACATCTGGAAGTTCACAGTTCATGTATTGTTGAAGCCTGGCTTGGAGAATTTTGAGGATTACTTTGCTAGCATGTGAGATGAGTGCAACTGTGTGGTAGTTTGAGCATTCTTTGGCATTGCCTTTCTTTGGGATTGGAATGAAAACTGACCTTTTCCAGTCCTGTGGCCACTGCTGAGTTTTCCAAATTTCCTGGTATATTGAGTGCAGCACTTTCACAGCATCATCTTTTAGGATTTGAAATAGCTCAACTGGAATTCCATCACCTCCACTAATTTTATTCATAGTGACACTTTCTAAGGCCCACTTGACTTCACATTCCAGAATGCCTGGCTCTAGGTGAGTGATCACACCATTGTGGTTATCTGGGTCATGAAGATCCTTTTTATATAATTCTTCTCTGTATTCTTATCAACTCTTCTTTATATCTTCTACTTCTGTTAGTTCCATACTATTTCTGTCCCTTATTGTGCCCATCTTTGCATGAAATATTCCATTGGTATCTCTAATTTTCTTGAAGAGATCTTTAGTCTTTCCCATTCTATTGTTTTCCTCTATTTTTTGCATTGTTCACTGAGGTAGTCTTTCTTCTCTCTACTTGCTCTTCTTTGGAACTCTTCATTCAGATGGGTATATTTTTCCTTTTCTCATTTGCCTTTAGCTTCTCTTTTTTTCTCAGCTATTTGTAAGGCCTCATCAGACATTTTGCCTTTTTTCACTGATTTTTCCTGGAGATGATCTTGATCCCTGCTTCCTGTACAATGTCAGAAATCTCTGTCCATTATTCTTTAGGTCCTCTGTCTATCACATCTAATCCCTTGAATTTATTTGTCACTTCCATTGTATAATCATAAGGAATTTGATTTACAAAATGTTGAGAGAATTAACTACTGAATCGTTTAAAGTCACAATGCTTAAAGAACTTACAACATATTGAAGATAAGAGAATATGCCTTATGTAAGGCAAAACCATCAAAAGTTCTAAATAAAAAAGTGTTGTGCAGGGAAGAGAGTTTGAAGGAAATACTTTAGCAAAGGGACTGGCAATTCAGCTGATGCAAAATTTGAAAACACACATCAATTCAGGAGTATAAAAAACAAAGTTTGGAAGAGAAAGGCATTTTCTGAAACCTTGTTGAGCTGCATGACACTTCACCCTAACTAGGTGAAATCAACTGCCATTTCAGAAACCATAAATGAAAATTCCCCAAAGAATATAAAATATCAAATAACCATTAACTGCATATATAGGACGGAAAAAATAGTGATACAGGTGACTTCTGTAGATATTTAAAACCTCAAATCTTATAGCCAGCCTACTTACTTTAGCTTCCCTTGTGACTCAGCTGGTAATGAATCTGCCTGCAATGCTGAAGACCTGGGTTCAATCCCTGGATTGGGGAGATCCCCTGGAGAAGGGAAAGGCTACCCACTCCAGTATTTTGGCCTAGAGAATTCCATGGACTGTATAGTCTATGGGGTCACAAAGAGTCTGACACAACTGAGTGACTTTCACTTCACTTATAAAATAAATGGTAAATGAATGACTTAGGTTTGGAAAAAAAAACTATTATTTGATTAAAAAAAAACCCTAATCCCTATTAATATTCAATATAAATAATTTTTTAGTGAAAAACAATTCATTAGTGACATTATGTTTGTCATTTTTAATCAACTTTAATGGAATGTTAAAATCTGACAAATAAATTTCAGATAGATTAAAACAAAAGGAAACAAAATGAAACAAACAAAATCCCGAGGCTTTTTGTGGCATTCTAGCTTATAGAACCTATTGTTTTTTACACTAATCCATAACTGATGGTTCATGACATTGCCATTTTCAAGTCATTAGTTACACAATAACAATGTTAACTGTGTTTTAATTAAGTGAGCTATATTTGAGCTTGGAATATTTTAACTTTCTTTTAGAGATAGATGGTATTTCCTAGGGTCATTTTCACTTGTATCTTTTTTTAAATCCTCCTTTACTGTCTTTGACATATTTAGAATTAATATTGACCATGGAGAAACATGTTCTCATATTATCAGCTGTTTGCTATTGAAATCATTCATACTGCACCATATACCAGAACATAATTCCTAAGACAAGGACATGATTTTTGTGATGATGATTATTTCTACAAATTTGATGCAGTCAAATTTGTTCAACTCTTTTGCTAATTTTGCTTCATAAGAGTATAAATTATATTTTAGTGACTAGTAAATGTATGAAAGCTAACAACTTTGCTATCATTGGAGCTTAAATTTTATTATTATAATTTTCTTATTTTGAAAGTAGTACCACAAATAAATAAAAAAATAATTCCTCTATTTAAGAACATGTGTATATTCATATAAAGTCAGTGGTTTATCAATTACTTGGATCCTATTCCTAAGGAAGACAGAGTCAAGAATGTATCAGTGATATGATTCAGTTAATAGAATCATCTAGCTCGCACCCATATCAACAAATACTCTGCTCTAAGACATATACAGGAGGGACCATATGAGAAGGAGTGATCTATTTCAGCACATAGTTGTCATTACCGTGAACTTATAGGTCTTGAACTATGGGTCACCAACATTATATCAACATGAAAAGCCTTATGATTTAGATTAAGAAGATAATAAAGCAGACTGTGAGGATAACAAGCATTATCACATGTAGAAAACTATTATCATATATAGAAAAATAAATTACTTGACTTTAAAGTTGCACATTAATAATCATTTAATTAGTAATAATCTTTGAAATTGGCATAATAAACTTGTGGGTATTTAGCCTAGATTTTTACAAATGAAGAAAGTGAAGTTCAGAAAGATTCAATCACCTGTTCAAGGTCATGCAGCTGGTAAGTGCTTATCTTGGATCTTGAACCTAGCCCTATTTGACTTTGGAGTCCATGTCCATTCTACTCTTCCTCCCAGGAGGGAGGGATAACAAACAAGGATGACAGGCAGAGAGAAGCAGGTAATACACTCACGTCTATGTTCCCAGCTCATACTGGCTTTATAAATAATAGATATGCATTAAAAATATTAATGAACTTTCTACTTTTAATGTCCTGACATAATTCAAACCTTAGAAGAGTATTACTGAGGAAACAGTGATAATTCTAATTAGCAATTCATCTGCTGCTCTTGAGGGTCATTTTTTTAATTCTGCTTATTAACTTATAGCATTTCCCTTCTCAGACTGACTGTCATTTTCAGGAATAAGTTAAGGTAGATCAGACCTTGTATGGTAGCAAGTAGTAGGACGTTATTAAAGAGAGCATTTAAGTAGTTAAAGAAGAAGTAGAAATTTATCAGAAGTAAATTGGCTATTAAATCATCATCAGCTGTTCTCTCATTTGAAATTTTAAGCATTCCAGGTGGATATAAATGAAATAATATTTAAGACTTCATTAAGAGTTTGGAGAATGTACAAGAATAGTAAAAAGGCCTGTATAAAATATTTCAGTGCAGTTATGGTAGGCCCCATTTATATGAATAACCTACACATGAATATTTCTATATATGAACTAAAATCCAAATTCCTTAATCCTTTCCCTTTATTAACATAATGAATGGTTACAGAAAAAGCACTGAATGGTTTTTATGTGACAGGCACTGTATTAACCAACACAGACATTATTATCCTGATTTCATATATCAGGGAACTATGTCTTGCAGAAGTTAAGGAACTTGTCGAAGGTCACATGGTTAATAGGTGGGAGAGCAGTCTTTGAACATCAACCTTTCTCACACCAGATCTGTTGCTCACTGAACTATCTAAGCAGCTAATGACAATAAGTACTAGCCAATTATGTATGAATTCAACAAGAAATAACCATCATTTCTTCATCATTTCATCATTATACTGTAGCCCAGTTATTCACAGCCACAGAGTTCTTGAACCATTCTTGGGCATGTTAACTGTGTTTCCTGTGATTTCCAGGTCTGGAGTCTATCTCTGAAGACTGTAGCCAAGACCCAACTTTTCCAGTGTCTTCAGTAAGGAAGGGCAGCATAAGCAGAATGTTATTTGCTCTGCTGACCACATAACTCCTCCTCACTTACTCACATCTACTCTGAAAGTACCTATCTCCCCTATCTTCACACTGACTTTCATCACAACCCATCCTTCTTGCCCCATCAATTCAGGTCATAGGGTTTCCCTGTGCTCCCTCATCACTCACTACCCATGTTCCCCACACCCTCATCCTCTGATGAGCTAGGCTTGTAATCCTAAACACAGAGAAATTTCAGAAATAGGATTTGTCAGAGCTCACTTCCAAAGTTCTTGTGGCTCCTACTACAGCTGCTGCTGCTGCTGCGGCTGAGTCGCTTCAGTCGTGTCCAATTCTGTGCGACCCCATGGACTGCAGCCTACCAGGCTCCTCCGTCCATGGGATTTTCCAGGCAAGAACAGTGAAGTGGGGTGCCATTGCCCTCTCCACCTACTATAGTTACTAATTGTGTATTACATAATCATGCTTTATCTGGCAAAAATAATAAGATTTTTAACACAAACATCAGTTCAGTCACTCAATCATGTCTGACTCTTTGTGACCCCATGGACTTCAGCATGCCAGGCTTCCCTGTCCATCACCAACTCCCAGAGCTTGCTTAAACTCATGTCCATTGAGTTGATGATGCCATCCAACCACCTCATCCTCTATCATCCCCTTCTCCTCCTGCCTTCAGTCTTTCCCAGCATCAGGGTCTTTTCCCACACAAACATACCACTAAGACTATTCTCTATCAGTATCAAGATTGATTATTTAGTTAAGAATGATTCTAAAGTGGAAAGAAAATTACCTTAGTGTATGAGACTAAATTTTATTTTTCTTTCATGCCATCACCTTGCATAATCTCTGACTGTTGAAACTCAGAAAGACTTGAGAGAAACGTACAATGAAGCTAATTTTTAGTCATGTAACTTCATAAATTTTAAAAATACTAAATATATTTCTCTCCCTTTCTGTTGTCACGTCCATGATACAGACTTGAACAGGTCTGGCCTCACATGAAATCTTGATAAGTAAGAAAGTCTAACAGCACTAAATAATAAATGCTATGTGCTGTGCTTAGTCACTCAGTAGTGGCCGACTCTTTGCGACGCCAGGGACTGTAGCCCGCTAGGCTTCTCTGTCCATGGGGATTCTCCAGGCAAGAATACTTGAGTGGGTTGCCATGCCCTCCTCCAGGGGATCTGCTCAATCCAGGGATGAACCCAGGTCTCCCACACTGCAGACAGATTCTTTACCATCTGAGCCACCAGGGAATCCATATACATATATATATAATGATTTAAAACTATTAAAATATGTTGCTTTATTCATATTGGGAAAGATATAACACAAAATATTTTAGGATATAATTTTAATATTCAATATGCCTAATATCAAGATTATATACTGTTGCTTTGCTTTATATTATACTGATTTTTTTATACTGATGTTCTTAAAAGCATGATCTTTTTCTTTACTCTAAGAGTTATTTTAGTGGATGCCTTTTCTTTACACCACCCTCTTCACACCCACTAAAAATATAGTGGCATGTACTAGATCACAGGCATACTACATTCTTTATTTCTTTTTATCTTATCAGTAATTCCAATAGGAAGATATTGTTAACTTATTTTCAGTTAAATTGCCCAAGATCAGTCAGTTAGTCATGAGCCTGTTTTCAATTTCAAAATTTTTTTTTTAATCTGCTACAAATTACCAAGGCATCGGAGTCAAACATTTTAGCATCTTTTTTATTTCTCATTCAGTAAAAGAGAAACTGATTGGCAGTCTGCCTGAAACAAAGTAATCACTCACTAAATGAACAAATTAATAGTTGTTTGTTTTTTTGTTTTTTTTTTCCGGAAGATATAGGAGACAGCAGGAGAGTGGAAAATCAAGGAACAGGGTGAAGTTCATGTTGAAGGAGAAGGTATCACAGCCAATTGAAACAAAGATTTTGAACAAGGTTTATTTCTATGTAAAAGGTTGAGTGAGTAATCCAATTCAGATATGCATAATTCAGTAACTTGTAAATTGTATATATACACATAATACAAATTATACAGACATGTACAATAATATATTTTCTGAGCTTTTTAAATTATTGCACCATATTATATTTTTTTTCTTTTTAATTTTTGGAGAATATTGTAGCTACAAATGGACACATATAGCTTCAAGATACCCTAATGTTAATACTGCTAATATTCAATATATATAAACTGTTCAAGACAGCCTAATGTTATTAATATTGCTTTTATGAAAAGATTCTATCTGTATGCAAAAAAAGAGTATTTGCAGTAAAAGTCTTTAGAAATAAAATGCTTTATATAGAATATTGCAGAATTTAATTAATAATTCACCTACAGAAATGTTATAAGGATATAATAATTATAGACTAATTCTATACAAGGGGAAAATTGCATTATAATCATTTTTCTGCTACTTCTTGGTAATTCAGCTATACACTAGGACATAAAAATTCTGAAACACCAAAGAATCTTCAATGCTTTATGATTTTAGTCATAAAACTTACTTACACAATGTATTTTAGTTAAAGTTCATAGCTCTTAAAATGCCAAAACATAATTTTATTCTTTCCCCAGAATTTTCAAATGAGGCAGCTTTCTGGAATTTCATGCTTAATATATCAGTCCTGTTATCTGTGTGATACACACAGGGCAGCATATATACAGTTGCCCATTGGTTTTCAGTGAATGTTAATAAGAAAGGATGAAAAGGTCTATGATATGTCAGTATCTGTGAAACAAGAGGTATGTTATCATTTTATGTTTCAAGAATTTTCACCAGGAGCCCTTTTGCCACTTATTATTATCTTTGAAACCAGAAAATTTGTGGAGAGGCAGTAAGGGGATGCTTTTTAATCAAGAAATATTATTAAGAACTTAGAATTTAATAAGAGACTTTGTATTTAGAGATCTAAACCTTGTCATTTTTTAAGGCATGGGATCCCAAACTCTGGGATCTAATGCCTGATGATCTGAGGTGGAGCTGAGGTAACGAGAATATAAATAAAGTGCACAATACATGTAAAGTGCCTGAATCATCCCCAAGCCATCCCCCGGCTCATGAAAGAAACATTGTCTGTCATGAAACTCATTCTTGGTGCCAAAAAAGATGGGACCACTATTTTAAGGTATTTGCTCTAATGGAGTTTCTTCCCTCTCCTGTTTCATTTCAATTCATCTCAGCCATCACAGAATGAAGCATGGAATCCTAAATGGTATGCAGAAACCACAATTTGGCTATTATTTATGAAGCTTAGTAATGTTGAGATAAATTGAAAGTTGGTGACATTTATAAGGAACACCAGTACATATTTTATATCAAAATACTTCATAGTGCTCATTCATACCCAGGTAGATTGGTATAATGTAAAGATACCACAGTATGGAATATAAGAACATACATTTGAACCCTGGATATGCATATTGGCTATATCATATTTAATGTGCTAACTTTTCTAAGATTATGCATCTTATCCATAAAATCAGAAGAACTAAATATGATAAAGCAGGATAAGTTATAATTAATATGTATATATATAAAGGTACTCTGAACATTAGTTATTATCACATTGTGATATAATAAGTTGTGAATAAATTTCAAACTAACCTCTTAAACCATGTGGCCTCTTGATAAAGAAAACTGAAATTTGAAAAGGAAATGTTACTTTTCGTAAAAACAATTTAAAACACTCAGGGAAAAATCTCATATATATTTGAATTTTATCTGATTTGAATTCTGTTATCTTTCACCACCGATATTACAATGAGAAAGACTT